>NC_092673.1:29702035-30004674 GCF_964355755.1 Antedon mediterranea | reverse complement strand
CCAATCTATACTTGTTATTGTGGAGAAAACAAATAACAATCATGCAGATATTGAATTTTACCTGAAGTCATTAATTCCACGATTGGTTGAAAAATTGGTGAGAAGTTGTACAGTTACTGAAGAAACAACGGAGCTGTTCATGCAAGAAAATATTGTTAAACACTGTACATCGATTATTAGGAGCATATCACAAATGTTAGATGTACGGTTAGTGTTATCTCTTGTTTTTTAATAATACCTGTCACTGTTAGTTCCTTTTCCACTTCATTCACACATTGGACAAATCTGTAACGAATCAATTCAACTGGTAGGGTTGTTCGCCCAACTCAATTTTTTAAATATTTCATATTAAATATATTGTATATAGACATCAAAAACATAAAATTATATGATAGGTGTAAGGCAAGACCAATCTGATTGGTCATTTTGGAATCACGATAGCGGCTATTCGGAAACATCCTCAGATTGCAAGTTCCAGCCAATAAAGCAATAAACTATTATTTTTAAAACTGTAAGCAACAAAAGTATAGAGGACGACCATGATCCACACTACCGGTAACTCTATGACCTGATCACCCTTCATAAACAGTCATCAACTGCACTAACTCCTAGGATCAATAGTATAAAAGATATAATCTGAGATATAAGCAAAGCAGCCGAGGCGGGAAAGTCATCAGACTATCTGGCGGACCGGCAATAAATAAATAATAATATATATAGACATTTTTTTATATGTAAGTGGGAATTTTGTTTGTGTTATTGTTCAGAATACCGGGGTAACCCTACTCTTTCCGAAAGATATACAAGTGCACACAAGCCGGATGTGTACACTTGCTCTTTACCAGTTCCTTATCTGATATTCTATCTGGTTTCAGTGTTTTAAGTTTTGTGTGTGTGTTATTTTACTTCAGACTTGCTGAAGATTTAAGTAAAAGTGTACTGAAAGGCATTGCTACCAATGACTTTACCAGTTTTGGCTTCAGGACTGACGACCCTGACCTCAAACTTTTATCTGTAAGTATGTTCTTCATGTTTACAAACACAAAATACTCTTTACCAAAACATATCTCTCATAATATATCTATTGATATTGAAATGATTAATCATAGGTTAAATCACCATGGCAACAAACCCAGTTGATATCAATTATCCTAGCAACAGTCTGTTCTGTACACAAAGATGCAATTGAACTCATCAAGCCAGAATTAAGAGAAGAATTGTTTACATTGGCAACAGAAAGTGATCATGGTTACACACAAACAACGGCAGCTCAGTGCCTAGCAGCTATACTGAACAAGTGCCAATCAGGTAGTGGTAGAAACACATAATAGATTAGCATAATAAGTGCCATAACATTTCTTTCACAATATATTACCCACATGAAAATGCTGACAACAATTTGTATCTGTGACTTCCCAATATGATTTCATAAGCCTAGGAACATTTTCTGTTGTTTTTTTTATATAACCTATAATGCAAACAGCTGTTTTGCCTTATTTGATTTGGTTTATTTCGATACCATACATAAAAAAAACAACACAGAAGAACAAACAAAAACCAAATCATTATGGTACCAGGGATATTCCTCTTAATCCCCAAAAGTGGATTTACATCTTGAGGGGCACTGTATGTCCCTTGTACAGTATCATAGTATTTTGTATATTCCTATACAACATGTGCAGTATAATCTACAAACATATAATTCCATTTCAGATGAGGACTTGCTAACTATATTAAGCAGTTACAAGTCAAGGTTAGAGGTGATTTTAAATGAGACACATCAAGATAAAGAAGTTAACAGCTTAACAGCAATGACAACGTGGAATTGGGTATGACATTGTATTTGTCTAATAATTATAATGTGCTAAATAATGCATATTTTAGCTAGAGATCTACGGTCTGTAGTATGCTTGTCTAATACAGTGTGACTACAGAATATGTTGAATGAAAAATAATGATTAAGATTAGTGGAGCTGTAGCTTGGTGGTTAACATGCTTGCCTTCCAATCCCAAATTCCAAGGTTCAATCGTGAACTAGGACCAGTGGCTGTATTCACCATTCACACTTAGGCTAAGGGAAACACTTACGCTTAAAATTTAAACAAATCTCCTATCTAAGTGAATACAATTTAAGGGAAATACTTAAATATTTATTGAGTTATGTGAAATATATTTAAGGAAATATCTAAATTAAGTGTGATTGGTGAATACAGTCATAGGGTTGTAACTCATCATCCTCAAAGTTTCTCACTGTACGAAAAAACATTTTGGTACAATTTAAGCTTGGTTCCCACTAGCGACGTAACCTACACAACGTAAGAAAATGTCCTTCCAATAATTGTGTTTACCCCACCTGCTTGAAATCAAACCTGCAATTTTTCCAGCACTGTTGTATCATCGGTTCCCACTTGTGATTACGCATTACAGCACTTTGTGTCGATACGTCGCTTCGTTGCGTTGCGTTCTAGTGGGAACCACGCTTATGTTGTTCTATCTACTTTCAGATAACTAAAGCATTGGTGTTAAGAGGTCACTCAATGGCTTCTGAGTTTATATCTACAATGATAAGCTATCTTGGAAATGAAGCACTTGGCCACATCGCAGCTGAAGGGTTTAAATGTGTGTTGACTGAAGACGTGCTGACACCAGCCTCCCACGCTAATGTGAAAATTATGTATTGCCAGCGTTTCTTTTTGGAAACTATTTCAAAGATTTCTTCTGGATTTCAGTTGGCCAAGGATGGTGAGAATATACCAATTAGTTTTAAATTATTGTACATATTTGGTAATCTAAAGCATTTCCTTTGAACAATCTTTTTTTTTTACATCATAACAAGATTAGAATACAGACTAAAGCTCTGTCTACGCTATCAAACTTTATGTGACAAAATGTGATGTGCTCATATATGGACATGATGATGTCATATCATTACTATATTTGGCACATCACACTTATTTGGGCATTTCAATACTATATTTGGTCACATCATACTTTTTTTGTAAAACTAGTTTGATGGTGGGGACAGAGCTTAAAATGGATACAACATTGTACTCTACTATTCTGTACATTTGCTCAATATAAATTGATTTGTATATTTTTTCGTTTCTTTCAGAATGTAAAAGGTTCTACTTACAGGCAATGTCGCACCTTTTTCAAAATGTTACAAAAGCTGTTCTATTAAGTGAACTTCCACCCCTGATTCCAATGATGGTGCATTCTTTACTATGTGAAGACACTACCCTCAACCTATCGACACTAAAGGTATTATTGCCTCTCATAAAAGATGCACCGCAGGTTATTTCAAAAGATGTTGATGCATTATTGATGCAGATGATGAAGTTGGCTGAGCGGCAAGATTCTATGGTAAGATAAGATAAACCCTTCATTTTCATGACATCATGCATGACATCACTCATGACATCATACAAATGCTGCTATTAAGTCTGTGTTTCCGCAGTCAAAAATTGACCGATAAAGTTTGTGTGGAAACGGGGTTTAACCACTTCAGATCAGGAAAAATTTACTGATAATTATCTCATTCAAATCAGATAATTTGATTATAACCTAAGAACAAATTGTTGCATGGGGGAATTGTGTTACAGTAATGATTGATCATGCACATCCATTTATAGTGCTCAGTGTTACAGTAATGATTGATCATGCACATCCATTTTTTTTAATCTGATTTATTAATTATTAAATAATTAAATCACTATTATTGCATATTTTAGACATTTATGGCCTAATAATTTGTCCTGACACCAGTTTGTTATTATACCTTCCAAGATTGCATCATATTTTTAAAAAACATGACAAGTTATTCTCACAGATTTAGGTATACATACAATTGTAGAGATATGCATGTTACTGAAGTATAATATATATGCTGTTCTTTATACAGGTTGTTCGCATTGCTGCATTGGAATGTATAGGAGACATGACATCATTACCACATCACATTGTAAGTTTTGTTCCACTCTATATTGGTAAAGCCTGGCGCACACTAGAGCTATTGGCTGATCCAACTGGCACGATCGAGTAACACTTTGCTCACAGTGTGCGTCGGGGATTTCGTGAGAAATCGGCCACATGATTTAATAGCCAACTGGCACGTGCATCATTTTCCTCAAGTGTGCGCCGAACGTGAGCAGATAGCTTACTAAAAAATTCCACTGCGCATGACATGTTCTGATTTATTATAATATGTCAGCACGTGCCGTATAGCTTAGTAATTTTCCAATCAGAAAATCGCGTACTGAAGCATTTAGTTTGCGTCCGATAGAACGCGATCACAGTTTGCGGCAAATTATTTAGTGAGCCAAGTGTTACTCATGCCAGTTGGCTCAGGCGATAGCTCTAGTGTGCTCCGGGCTTTAGGGATAGTAGTGCAGGGCTTTAGGGATAGTAGTGCAGGGCTTTAGGGATAGTAGTGCAGGGCTTTAGGGATATTAGTGCAGGGCTTTAGGGATAGTAGTGCAGGGCTTTAGGGATAGTAGTGCAGGGCTTTAAGGATAGTAGTGCAGGGCTTTAGGGATAGTAGTGCAGGGCTTTAGGGATAGTAGTGCAGGGCTTTAGGGATAGTAGTGCAGGGCTTTAGGGATAGTAGTGCAGGGCTTTAGGGATAGTAGTGCAGGGATTTAGGGATAGTAGTGCAGGGCTTTAGGGATAGTAGTGCAGGGCTTTAGGGATAGTAGTGCAGGGCTTTAGGGATAGTAGTGCAGGGCTTTAGGGATAGTAGTGCAGGGCTTTAGGGATAGTAGTGCAGGGCGACAATCTGTATTAGAAGAAAAGAACTATTATATTCTAATGTGATGAACATTGAATCATTGAATGAATGAATAATGAATGTTTTTTTTTAAGGTTTTTCCATATAAGGAGAAATTAAAACGATTCCTTGGAAAATGTTTAGATGACAAAAAGAGGATGGTGCGAAAAAAAGTTGTAAATGCAAGGAATAAATGGTAGTGTATAATAATAATTTTAAAATTGAAAACTTGATCACTTTGAATAAATTGTTTTAAAAAAAAAACTATTTACAAAAACAAACGACAAACAATTAAATGTATAATAACTCTATAATTAAATGTACACAAATTTTTTTTTTCTCTTTTGTGGCGCAAACACCACTTTTATTCGATGTACGAAACTTTGTAATTTGCAATGACCTATGACATACGCATAATGTCGTCATCTGTTTCTCTAGTCTAGCAAAACTGTCGAGTGAGGACTGAAGCATGTCTGTGCATGAAATTCAAAAGCTACGTATTTTTGCATACACGATATTGACATTATGTATTTTTTCTTCATCTTAGGTTTCTTTTAGGGGAATTGAAGTCATGAAGAACAAGAAAACATTACAATGTATACTAAAGCTTGGTTCCCACTAGAACGTAACGCAAGGACGTAAACGCAACGCAAGCGTTTTAACCAATGACAAGCGAAGTTATAGACAGTTAGCAATTACAAGCGAATAAGCCATCGCTTGTGATTGGTCAATTCACTTGCGTTGCGTTACGTCCTTGTGTTGCGTCGCTAGTGGGAACCACGTTTAAATAAAAATTCCAGTCAAGAAATATTAAACCAGAATTAAAGATCAACATTGTCAAAAGCACAAATGAATATGTGTGTACTCTCAAATTTGTTTGGATATTAAAAAACGACCTCTAGTCAATAGACTGACTTGTTGGTTAGTTTGTCTGTGGGTCAGGCGGTTGTTTGCTAGTGTATTTTATAATAAGAGTGTAAATCTAAATAAAGAAACAGAACACAATCTTTATGTTACACGTTTATTTTTAATTATTCAGTGTATTTTATGATTGTAAAGAGCTATTCACATTACTATATAGATATTGCCTGCTTAGGGGTGTAACATAAATAAAAAATATTTTTCTCAAGGGATTATAATATATATATGGGTATAACCGCCCGCCCGTTACTGTAGGAATATCTCCAATGGAAACTGTCATGCATTGGACAAAGCCAAAACAATATTATTATGAAGATCCTTTTTGTATTAATAACCATCTAAATGAATATAATAATTTTGCATTTTGTTGTTGTTTTTGTAATGCAAAAAAGATATTGTCCCGTTGATAGCTTAATACGGGGTGCCGTTCGGGGCATTACTCATTTTGTCGACATAATACAAACTTAATTTTATTATATCGACAAAAATAGTAATATCCCGAACGGCGCCCCGTAGCTTAATAGGGGGTTGAATCAATCATTTGGAACATTCTAAAGTCCTGTTGAATCTATTTTCGGAAATTTGATTAGTTAGCACAATGGATTAAGCCTGATGTTCCTCATGACTTAAGCTCTGTCTACACTATCAACATAGTTTGTGATACAGTATAGTGTGCCCATACAGTATATGGACATGATGATCAAGGCCGCAGAGGTTAAAAACAGACAAGGCAAAGATGCTTTAAATATTGTTACCGTAAATCTTGATAAATAAAAAATAGTAACCCACTCTAATAGTAACCCACACTTTAATAGTAACCCCCCTTCTAATAGTAACCCACTTTATAAGTCAATCTATAATAATAACCCAGGGTTACAATTAGAAGATTTATGGTATTTTTATCAAATATGACGATCTGTGCAGGGAAATTGGGTGGGTGATGAAAATTGAAAATGTCATCACCCACCCCGGTCGTCTGCACCACGCTGGCTACGGCTCTGATGATGTCATATCACTACCATATTTGGGCACATCACACTTTTTTGTCAAACTACTGTAGTTTGATAGTGTAGACAGATCTTGGTTCTCACTTGGACGCAATTAACAATATTTTTAAAATAATTCTATGTTTAATAGGCAGCCAGTGTAACTCTTTTAAGGTGCCTGTATTATCAGTAATATGCGAAAATTTGGGTTAGTTACAACTCATGCAGCCGCATTTTGTATGAGCTGAAGCCTATGCAGTTGTTTTTGTTTTTTGAGACCAAATAACAAGGAGTTACACATATCGAGACGCGAACTAAAAAATGCATGTACAAGTTGCTTAGCAGCTGCACGATTTAAGTATTTTATAATGCCTCGAATATTTCTTAAATGATATGACGATGCAGACGTAATTTTAGAAATATGAGCCGTCATTGTCATATTAGAATCCAGAATTACACCAAGATTTCTAACTTGTGTAGTATTTTCAGTACGGAAGTTACCAATGGAAAACTTATTAATATTTCAAGTTTCTTTTACAATTCTGTTGTATTCATTTCATACAAAGACGATTATAAATTAGGTGCTTTTACCAGACCGGTTCGGAACCAATTTGGGCAAACGTTTATGTTCGGAAACATACCGTTTTAATGGAAAACATAAAATTTCGAACCCAGTGGGTGTAGGCCTCCTCAGTCGAAAGCCACATCGCCCAAGTCTGCCTAGGCCTATACATGTTTTAACATTTTAAACAGTTAGGCCGGCCAGACATTTAGTGAGCGTTGAACGTAGGCTAGGCCTACATTGTAATTGGCACCATGCATTCCAGATGTAAGCCGCCAAGTCCCCCCTTATTCACAGAACATTATTTGACATAGGTCTAGGTTTATAAACATACCTTCTTCTTCAAGTTTGGTATTACCGACTGCCTGTAAATGATCTTTATGATTTCTGTAGTCAATTCACATCCTACTATAGTATTATTCCACAACAACCTTCTTTAAAAGAACCCATTCAAAGTTCGTCCACGTACTGTCGATTGCCTGAAACACAATTCTGCTAAACGCTTTCTGATTGGTTGAATATTCAGAAAACCGACAGACAGTAGAGGGCGAGCTACTCAACAACATAACAGAGAGATAATAATATAGTAACGTAGCGCTCGGTTCAGAAGATATTGAGGATAAGGATTCATTAAATTGTAATTAATACAAATCCGTATTTATTTAATGATAGTGTTTTTGCAAAGAAAAAACAAAAAACGGTACAGATTTCGTATATTGATAAATTAAAATTGTGTGTTACTGTGTTTCCAAATTCAAATTATGAAAGAAAAGTTGTGTTTCTGGGCCGTACTTCTATTATTTGACTACAGTAATAATGAGAAAACATAGGTTTAATTTGAAAATTTAAATGACTCAAAATAATTTGCACTCCAGGTTTTTCATTCGTAATCAAAATACATTTATTGTTGCTATGGTATTTTTTGTCAAATATTAATATATCCTGTAAAATGGGCTTGATGAAGGAAGAATGGTGTTTTCCACAAGGTTGACACTTTCATTCTGGTTGTTTTATTTATAGTTTTTATTTAGGTTTTACTTATTTTATTTGCATTGAGATCAAGCCACATCCCCTTTATGATGTGTCCATATATGGACATGATCATATCACTACCAAATATGGGGTACATCACACTAAAGTTTGATAGTGTAGACAGAGCTGTGTTGTCATGGCAATAAATAAAGTTTTGAGTTTCATGTTAATTTGTCTAATTACACTATGAAACCCATTGCACTAGAATACATACATAATGTGTACAACAGTTAATCTACTAGTAAATCATGTTTAAAACTCAAAACGGTGTCTAGCACACCCCTGGTAAAATATCTACATAAAACAAAAAACTTTATTGATGCTTATTTATCCATTCATTGATCCATTGATTGGATAAAAACTATTTAAAATCAAGAATAATCGTTATTCACACAAATTATCAACTTACAAGCGTAAACATTGGTAAAAATCATTGCATCATTAATTAATATTTACATATATGGACTTTAAAAATAATTAATTTCATTTGGATCCTAATATTATAAAAGAGAATTTTTCACAAACGTTGAGTTTGCTCTCTTAAATTCTCTTCTATAAAAATAATGATGAATACATTAATACAAAGTAAAACTAAGACAATCTTTTATATCATTGATGTATGTATTGTGTTTAAGGCCAATTTACACAGACGAGCTATATCATTGATGTATGTATTGTGTTTAAGGCCAATTTACACAGACGAGCTATATCATTGATGTATGTATTGTGTTTAAGGCCAATTTACACAGACGAGCTATATCATTGATGTATGTATTGTGTTTAAGGCCAATTTACACAGACGAGCTATATCATTGATGTATGTATTGTGTTTAAGGCCAATTTACACAGACGAGCTATATCATTGATGTATGTATTGTGTTTAAGGCCAATTTACACAGACGAGCTATATCATTGATGTATGTATTGTGTTTAAGGCCAATTTACACAGACGAGCGGTAACAGTAATAAAAATATAGAAAGCTATGTTATTCTTTATGAACATTTACAGAGCGGACGGGCAATTAATCCTCAGGGTAGATTCAACATGAACAAGCTACCCAGTTTTCTTCTTATCGTTACCATTCGTCGTGTAAATTGTCCTTTGTGCTTTGGATAGTGTATTGATCTAGACTGTAAATAAATGTACTTAAAACAGCTCAATACTTCAATCAAATATAGTTGTTTGTCAATAGCTAGGCATCGATAGTACTCTACTCTATGATACAGCAGCAGAGTTGAATGGTTAAAGCCTTGTTCAGACTTGGACGAAACACAACCATCTAAGCGCACCGTAAGTAATTTGACCAATCACAACACTATGTATGATCTGAACGGTCGTCTGTGTTAGGCCTATGTCATTACGTTCAAGTGGAAACAAAGCTTTAACATAATTTCTTTATGTTTTACATGTACTCTGATGTTTGGTAATTATACTCGTACATATCGCTGTAACGTTGTGGTTTTGGCTGTCGGGGTGGTGGGGCACCATGGGAAGGATACATGGCACTCACTGGTCGACGTCCGCCACCTGTGAAAAAAAGCAAACTTGATTATAAAACAAAGTGGCAGACAAATTTATCAAAAAAAAAAAATTATGAACATTTTTTTCAACCAATTTGTCGCAGTCTGAACCTGGACTAGAAAAAGGGTTGTGTCAGGTGATGTATTAAAACAATTAAAATGGGGAAAGATCCTATCTTCACCCAAAAATATAACTAAATAAATTTATAACACAAAACAAAAAAATTGACTACTAATGTATACAGAATATATTGTGAGAATGAATGATATTATAGAGAGTGCACAGATAACAGTAATTACATTTTGTTTATGCAAATATTTTCAATTAGTATTATAAAATAAAAAATAGTTCTGCCTCTTATAAAAGAAAAAAGCATAAAATATGTTACCGGTGTATAAAGACAAAAGACACACTTTTATAATTTATCACCACGCCTAGAATACAATAGCCTTCTCATTGGCATGCCATTTGCAACAGGAAAATAAACACCTTCGTCCGAGTCTATGTGAGTTGTAAATGAAATGATAGTGAGAGAAAGAAAAAAACACATGCAAGTTATGATTAAAACAAAATGAAAATGTATACATGATATTAACAGATGCATAACACAGTATATATATAGAAAATAAAATATAGCAAGCATGATAAATGTTAAAATGGTTAGTAGAAATGAAAATGAATATTTTAATAATCATACAAAAATATTATACTATCATTTCAGGAACAAAAAGAATATTATTTTCTAAATGCTAATAAATAATAATAAATCACAAATTTTAATAAATTGCGATGGTAGATGAAGACTAAATACATCAACTGACCAAGGAGGACAGACAGACACTTATTAGGAGTATAGGCCATAACCATTGACTACATAAAGAGTATAAGCCATAACCATTGACCATATAAGGAGTATAAGCCATAACCATTGACCATATAAGGAGTATAAGCCATAACCATTGACCATATAAGGAGTATAAGCCATAACCATTGACTATATTAGGAGTATAGGCCATAACCATTGACCATATTAGGAGTATAGGCCATAACCATTGACTATATAAAGAGTATAAGCCATTACCATTCACCATATAAGGAGTATAAGCCATATCCATTGACCATATAAGGAGTATAAGCCATAACCATTGACCATATAAGGAGTATAAGCCATAACCATTTGTCATATAAGGAGTATAAGCCATAACCATTGACCATATAAGGAGTATAAGCCATAACCATTGACCATATAAGGCGTATAAGCCATACCCATTCACCATATAAGGAGTATAAGACATAACCATTTGTCATATAAGGAGTATCAGCTATAACCATTTATCATATAAGGAGTATAAGCTATAACCATTGACCATATAAGGAGTATAGACCATAACCATTGACCATATAAGGAGAAGAAATATACAGAGATGCCTTATATGGTATTAAATGTACCAAAACATGAATGTAAATAACAAAAGCATTATTGTGAAATGTTGATAGCACAGTTGATATTCAAAACAATGTCCATGTTTTGTGAATATTTTGAGCTAGGTATAAACAAACAATTCATGATTATGATAATGAATTATTATTGTTATTATCCCTTTTTCAGCAGGTTAATTAACACCACTAAGCAAAACTTAAAGGACTTAATGAAAACACCCCCGATGACGAAAAACAAAAATTAAAATGAATTTTGTGTACCATATGATTCCGGTAAACGGCTGTAAGGAAGAGAATGAGGGTCCTCTGAAAATAAACAATATGTAAACAAAAACATGATTAAACCATTAAGTAATGTTTATAAAAAAAAAAGTTAAAAATATAAATAGTGTTGAAGAGTGTTGAAGTATTTATTGGTCAAACCCTTATTGGTCAAACCCTTATTGGTCAAACCCTTATTGGTCAAATCCTTATTGGTTAAATTATTTGTGTAAGACATATAACAGGTTAATTCATAAATGCATGAATTGTACACAGCAAACGATATCCACTGTTGTGTTTACAATTTGTTTACAATTGTTAATCAATCAATGTGAATCAGGCTCAAATATAGACTTGACTTAATACAAATTACCAATTACATTCTCAAAAACATATAGATGTAGAAAGGGGAAAAATAAAATATGAACAAAAGCAGTGCAGATAAATTTAGTACGGATCAAATGCAACCAATACAGTAAATACAAGCAACAACAAACAACACCCTTTTATACTAATTACACTACATGCTAAAAAATAAATAATTTCTAAATTTTGTTTGTAATGAAACAACATAAACAAACTTTATATTTATCAACATGCAAAGAACATAGAACTTGTTCAACAATGTAATAATATCTATACAGTTTACAAAAGCAACTAAAGCTCAAACCAAAATCGTATTATAACTACAGTATGCAAATTGTAAATATATAAAGCAAAACAATATTTTTGGATCATGCACTGTTATTATTACCTTGACATTATTATCACTGTTCCGGGGTAATTGAAGCCAAAGTTATTAATAACTCATTTGAAAATAAACTATTCAGTGTTTGTTATTACCAACTACAGCCACCATCCATCTTTTATCTGGCCTGTGGCAAACATTTTTACGATCACGAACCACAAAAAATTTCAGTTGCTAACTCCAAATCGTTTGAAAGTTAACTCTTTTGTTAAATGTTTGCAGGAACCTTAAAGCTCTGTCTAGACACACACAAATGTGATGTGCCGATGTATGGACATGATATGTCATATCACTACCATATTTGGGTATTTCACTACCATATTTAGGCACATCACAGTTTGTTGTCAAACTAGTTTGATAGTGTAGACAGAGCTTTACAACTTGTATCCACCTTGATTGTCAAATAATCCTTTGCATCAATCATCACCACTTTTAATAAAACTCTTGCATTGTGTGACTTGAACAAAAATAATCCAAATTTAAAAAATGCATTTTATTCCAAATTCAATTCCAAAATACAACACTTATTTTTAATAATTGACCTTATAAGATATAACTACATTGAATTGATCACAAATAAATATGCTATATTACCTATCAGTGTAGAAACATGAGGTCACTTTCATCATCATAGCAAACAGGTCACTATCATCACCATGTCAAACAGGTCAAAATCATCACCATGGCAAAAAGATCGCTATCATCACCATGGCAAACAGGTCACTATCATTGCCATAGCAAACAGATCACTATCATCACCATGGCAAACAGGTCACTATTATCACCATGGCAAACAGGTCACTATCATCACCATGGCAAAAGGGTCACTATCATCACCATGGCAAAGAGGTCACTATCCCCATGGTAAACAGGCTACTATCATCACCATGACAAACAGATCATTATCACCATGGTAAACAGGTTACTATCATCACCATGGCAAACACATCACTAACACCATGGTAAACAGGTTACTATCATCACCACGGCAAACAGGCCACTATAATCACCATGGCAAACAGGTCACTATTATCACCATGGCAAACAGGTCACTATTATCACCATGGCAAACAGGTCACTATCATCACCATGGCAAACAGGTCACTATTATCACCATGGCAAACAGGTCACTATTATCACCATGACAAACAGGTCACTATAATCGCCATGGCAAACAGGTCACTATCAACAATTCATAGTACTTCCTGCATATGACCTGTAGTCCCAGGGTACAACATTTGGGGAAAATGATGGGATAAGATTATATTCATTTTCAAAAATAAAAAGATATCTCATTTGATAGTATTTGCAATTTACTTTAAGTTGTATCTAGGCTATTTACTCATATTTCCCCAAAACACTTATCAGGAATCACATTATAGTACCAATATCATATCAAGGTAAAGATTTAGAATTCTTTTTTCATGTTGGTCTATTAACAACCTTATATACTTATATATCTATATATAGCATGTTTAAAAATACCCTCAAATAAATTAGTCATAATCAACTTTTTACATGATTACCACTATTATATTATGTTATATAAAATGAATGAATCATGAAAAAAAATATCATTTTGGCTGTTTTTAAATTAGTAGATATATTTCACTCAAGATTTATAAAATAATTTCGTTTTTGTATTAATATTCTGTACTTTGCTTTAATATTGAAATGCCAGAACTTTTAAATTGTTATAAATTTTAAAAATAATAAATATTATAAATATATACAAATAATTAATTTAATTAGAAATTTTTTCTCACAAACACTGGATGCAGCTATTTTATATTAGTATATTAAATAGTTCATTAAATACAATTGAATGAAAAGATCATGGTTTTTAAATTTAAATAGTAATACTAAATTAAGAAAGACATCTTACTAAGATTAAGCACCAGTTTAAAATAATTATATTCATAAATATGGTATTTTAAGCATTTATAATAAAAGCATACTTTACATAGCACACTAAGAATGGACTAAAAAGGTCATTCGGGTCAAGTCACTTTTACCAGTTGTTTCCTCTGTAGGTAGATGCAGAAATCCTGAATTATTCATTGTAGGTATTGCCAATATATGGACATATTTGGGTTTATCACTACCATATTTGGGCACATCACACTTTTTTTGTCAAACTAGTTTGATAGTGTAGATACCGAACCCTCTAAATAACTTCTCTCTCTCTCTTTTGTAAAAATAAAAATAAATCAAAACAGACTTTGTGGGGTTTGAATCATGTCGTACCATAGCCACGACAAATAAAATGGTAAAGTGGTCACAAGAAAAGGAAACAATCTACTGATGGTATACAGCCCTGGAAACGACATGAAAAGCACACATAATGTGTCGTTCAGACTGACAGATTGCTCAATGAAGATCGTTTTTAGTCAGGTCAATTCTCAGGTCACGTATCATGCATATTCAATAACATAGCTAATGAATAATTCATGTTATTTGCATCACTTACCTACAAAAAAAAATACAGGCATTCTACTTACTCCCTAATGTATTATTTAAAATAATTAAATTTCAATAATGTAATCATAATAATTACAGTCAAAGCTTTGTAATATTATTTTTTACACAATTTAATTTAGAAAACGTAGAATACATATGGTATAAATAAAATTTAATTACAAAATACTAAAAAAATATTAAATCAAACACAAGCACACAAATCTTGGAAAAAATTTAAAGCTTGGAAATAATTATTACATTTGTTTTGTTTTTCAATATTACTACACAATTGAATAATTTCTGATTATTTTTACATGAAAGTAAAAAAATAGTGAAAGTTAGAGCCATTAAGTTAGTTAATCCTCTTTCATCCTCTACATTAAGTATTGGTCCAACAAAAATGAAATCTTAATTACAAAACTACATTAAGTTGTAAATTGCTAATATTGGACATAACTGAATCTAAGGAAATTGGAAAGAATGGGATGTATAGGCAGGTATAGGGACGAATAAATTCATAGAAGTGAAGGAAGCTGGTTGGAACTTTTGTTTGAATAGCAAAAGAATTCTAGTTCATACTACCTCAATGTATAGTCTCAACATTAAATTTAAAAAAAAGCTTATTAAGAAAATAAATCAGAAATAAAAGATTTAGTTGATAATAGATTGTATATAATTTTCGGTATTAATATGCAAATGATAATTAATTGGTTAATTAATGTCATTTATAATATTTCTCTTTGATACATAGTAATAAGAAACGGAAAATAATGTTAGCAAGGATGAGTAAATTTAGCTCAGCTTAAGGAGTCTTGTGATAAGGTTGAGCAAATTTTAGCTCAGCTTAAGGAGTCTTGTGATAAGGTTGAGTAAATTTTATCTCAACTTAAGGAGTCTTGTGATAAGGTTGAGTAAAATATATCTCAACTTAAGGAGTCTTGTGATAAGGTTGAGCAAATTTTATCTCAACTTAAGGAGTCTTGTGATAAGGTTGAGCAAATTTTAGCTCAGCTTAAAGAGTCTTGTGATAAAGTTGAGTAAATTTTAGCTCAACTTAAGGAGTCTTGTGATAAAGTTGAGCAAATCTTAGCTCAACTTAAGGAGTCTTGTGATAAGGTTGAGTAGATTTTTAGCTCAGCATAAGAAGTCTTGTGATATTGCATACAACCGCGAAGAATATGACAAACGAAGAAATAGATGATGTATATAAGATGCTAGAAGTAGTCGGTGTGAGGAGTGATGTTATAATGCTCACCGTAATTGTAGGCAGGTGGAGGCACTCCTGCTCCTCCTAGATCATTGTATCCAAGAATCGGTGAATCTGAAACAAATCAATGAATTTCTAAAATCAATATACGATGCAAAATGGTCCTTAAAACACTCGCTATTTGGTTTAATAAGCGGAGGTTCAAGAGCCCATTGCCATCTGTCTACAAACTAAAGCTCTGTCTACACTATCAAACTTTATGTGGCAAAAAAAATGTGATGTACACCAAGTTTTTTTTATTAGCCTAAACCCTAGGAAAATTAATTCAGAGGCATAACCTTTGACCTCCGCTTATAAGATTGCTTGTGTTGATTGTAAACTTTCCTATTGACTTTTTTCATACGTGTTTGTTTTATTTGTAGTTGCACATTTGTAAATATTCACCTAAACAAATAATTAATATTTTTAAATAAATCCTGAAATTAATCTACAAATTAAAAAAAATAATCGTATAAAGCTAATGTTGTGTTTCTACGTTTGTTTACAGTATTTAGTTTTAGTACGATCAATGCCTGCATCCACAAGTTTATCATTAGAAGATTCACAAATCGTAATCATTCTGAAGTGCTTTCATGCAACTATCTGTGTATAGTAATTATAAAAAGGTTTAATAACTAATTTACTAAAGTAAAATTACACAATTTTATAATAAATAAAAGTAAATAAATAATGTAAAACATTGAGATTTATTTATTAAACTAAATTAATGATAACGTTTGTGTCAAATTTGGTAATTCTGTCGTAAAAATATTGATATATATATGTCTATAATCGAAATTAATTTTTCTTACTATATTGCTGCATGCAACTTAAGACTGTGCTTAAACTTGAACAGGAAACATACTAAGCTAATGCCATCAATACAGCTTAATTATTACAGAAGTACATACAAGAAATATACATTAACATAAAAAGTATATTAGAAAACCAACACCTCAAAATAAGCAAGTGTGCTGTTGAAGAATGCCATTTCATGATTTCAACTCAATATATCGGGTGTCTAAGGTCACACAACTATGATTTGATACTTCTGTATAAAGTGCAATATAATAATGACGGTTAGAAACATTTATACTCTGTTCCTACTATAAAACTAGTTTTACAAAAAAGTGTGCTATGCCCAAATATGGCAGTGATATGACATCATCATCATATATGGGCGCATCACATTTTTTTTTTCACATAAAGTTTGATAGTGGAGACGAAGGAGATGTAAATCTCCATGTGTAGACAGAGCCTTTTTTCAGAGCATTATTATATATTACACATTATTATTACAGAAATTTTAAATGGTTGCTAAAATGGTATTCATACCATGTAACCACGGTAACAATGATGGTATAGTTGAAATCATGAAAGAGTCATTAAAAAACTAAGTAAAGGTGAAAGTGCATTGGACTGTACCATGTCTGTAATGGGGGTTGGCGTAGGGTGTAACATCCTTGTTAGTTGCCCCGCGTCGACTGTTCTCCATCAGTTGTATGCTATCAGCCCCTGAAATCATACACCGTACAGAAGTAGAGTAAATAGCGCCATCACCAAGAAAAGAATTCTTATAATAGGGTTATTATTATGAAGAATGAATGTTATGTTATGAAGAATTTAATAAACACAAGAAAGGCAGTAAAGTTATGGTAAAATAGATAAAACAGTAATATACAGCAAGAATAAAGAATATTAATTATATTTTTATTTAATATTATATTTAATTAATAACATAAGCAAGTCAACAAGGTCATAGTGGGGTCAACAAGGTCGGAGTGGGGGGTCAACAAGGTCGGAGTGGGGGGTCAATTGACCTCAATTGACAGTAGGATATTAAAATACTTACATCTACATAAGGAAATTAACAAACAATCATTAAGGTCATTCTGTTATTCAAAAGACCACATTTTGAAAGAGGTATTATGGTGCAATGATGATTCTATTACTGAACTCTTATTAGAAAATTATCTGCATAAATGGTGTACTAAATCATTAGACAAATAATCATAATAATAAATAATTTCTCAAAATAAAAATGAATGGAAATGTTTTAATAACACACAAATAATAAAATAAATCATTTTTGGTTGTTAATCAAATTTAAATTTATATTTATGCAAAAAGCAAGCTAGTAGGTCCATATTAGTAATTGATCAAATTCATTTTGTTATCAAATAAAGGAATATTTAAAATGTTGCGGTCACAAGAGCAATATTCAGACCCAAGTCATGTGCACTGTGCAATGAAGACCATGTGATTCAAACAGGCCAATCACGTTACTATAATTCTATTTGCTAGATCTTTTAGACGTCTCTCAAAATCACATTCTGCATCTACCAATCAAATTGTGACACATACAATCAACTCTGTCTACACTATCAAATTTATGCGACAAAAAAAATGTAATATGCCCATATACGGACATGATGATGTCATATTACCATACTACCATATTTGGGCACATCAGACTTTTTTGACAAACTAGTTTGATAGTGTAGACAGAGCTTAACATTTATTAATGTAAATAATTTGAAATACTCACCTTTAAGCAGTTAATTTTTTTTAAAGTTTTTAGTAAAATTTATTATTGTTAGTTTAACGTGCCAAAATGCAAACAAAATTCAAATGGTGTTGAGATGTTATGAGAATAGTCGGCAAGATCAGCATAACATTCATTTAAAAATGAATTCTCAAGGCAAACCAGTGTAAAACACAATCACACTAAAATCCGACACGATCACACTTAATTTACGATCACAAAACAAAAACATCACAAACAATAATTCAAAATATTCACCTTAATAACGAGGGTGTGTTAGAGGGACTGGATGGAATGAGAGAAAATGGAACCATGTGTTATGCATCATTGCAGCAACAAAAAAACATCAAAATAATATGACAACAACAGTAAGACAGATAGATATCTCCCAGGTTTAAACTACATATTAATTACTTACAATGGAAATCAAATTGTATGATATCTAAAGCTTGGTCTACACTATTCAACTTTGTGACCAAAAAAAATGAAGTGCCCATATATGGACATGGTGATGTCATATCACTACCATATTTGGGCACATCACACTTTTTTTGTTTTGAGCTTAAGGACCTCTTTCTGCTGAGAAATTCTATCTTTTAAAGCTCAGCAGAAACATGCACCAAGACAATTTTAGAATAGTGCTGTGCAGTGTGTTTGTCAGTAACAGCCTTTCTATATTGTATCTGAAGTTTGACTGTGATTTGTGTAGTTTAAAATTTGAAGAAAAAAAACCGCCTATCCAAATCTTGATATATTAAAAAAAAAAACGATATATTTATAAAATACTTTAAACCATTTTAACCCATTCAAAATGAAACAATTAACGTTGCTAAAGCTTGGTTCCCGCTAAGACTCAACGCAAGGATGTAGTAAATACAATGTAAGTAATTTGACCAATGACAAGCGATGGATTATCTGAACTGTCGCTTGTCATTGGTCAATTTGCTTGGATTACACTTACGACCTTGTGTTGCGTGGGAATCGTTTAAGGAGAGCATGAGAGCATGTGATATTAGCTTAGCAATATTAGTAAACAATAAAAACATATTTTAATATTTACCCATTTCATCCTCTTCTGGTGTTTCTGCATCTCTATTTTTCTTATTTTTTTTCTTTTTCTTTGGTTTCGGAACTTCAATATATTCATCGTCCATAATGCGGTAATATTTTGCGAGTTTTACAGCAAAAATTATGCTTGGTATAAAAAAGAAAATGCTCCAACCTAATGTGAACCATATTGTGTTCTAAAATGATAAAAAAATGATTGTTACTGTATTTTCAAAGGTCCATGTATTTTCAGTAATTTCTGGTTGTTAAAAATAACATGGCAAAGAATAGTGGAAAAGATAATAGCTAGGATGGAGGTCATGGAACAAAGCAAAACAAATCACTGCTGATAGAACCAACTGGAAAATTTCTACTGCAGCCTTATGGGCCAAGAGACCTGAAGAGATTAGGTAAGGTAGGGCTAAAACTGATGTCAAATATTTCTAAAGCACAAAAATACTTGTATTTATTTACTTAACTTTGTTTTACAAGGGTAGCTGTAACAGCTGTACTACAGCAGTACAGCTGACTTGAAGAGGCCCTCTTAAAAACAATACAAATATATATATATACATGTATATCTTTGATGGTACAACATATTTCTGCGACAGTTACACTCACCATTGCATCAATATTAAAATCACAAACTGTGTCAACAAATAAATTATACAAGTTGCTAATTGACCCACAAGGTGCCAAATCATCCTCAACCTGAAACATAAAAGTGCATATTGTATATTATATAACACCTAAATAAGTTCCTGCCATTTGATTGGACGATTATGGGTCACATGGCATGCAATAGTACTACTGTATCAAGTATCGTCCTTTACTATAACTGAACTTTCCTTTCCTTTGATGTTAAGTTAGTATTTTAAACCTTTTTCCTTTGTGTGTATTAAACATATATCATAAAGAGGCTTCATTGTAAAGCTTAGTTCCCACTAGAGACGCAACGAAAGGAAGTAGACGCAAGGACGTATCCGCAACAAGCAAGTTGACCAATGAAAAGCAACATTCATTGCTTGTGATTGGTGAAAACACATACATTGCGCTTAAAGTCCTTGTAGGAACCAAGCTTTTAATTTGCAACAATCTATGACTTAAGTATATTGTGTCTTTGCTGGTTGTCTGTACTTAGAAGCTAATAAAATGTGTCAATGAATCTAGTCAAGAACTGAAACTTGTCATAATGTAACTAGTTTCAGTAAATCTATCAATTTTTATTGTTATTTTATTCCATTTAAATTTTTTAAATATTTTGCTTTAATAGTAATTAAGGTCTGTTCTACGTTCCATTTTTCTGGATACATTTTGTTTTGTATTTGTTTTTTTGTTTTTGGAACGGCCTTACTGAAAAACAGTTAAGTGTCCATGAATAAATAAAGCTTATTATTATTAATAATAATATCATAGCATTACCTCCTGAGTTAAGTGATCAACATAACTCTCAGCATATTTAATAAGACGGTCTGTGTAATTACTTGTGCTGTCCTTTACAGCTTGTTGCGTTGCATTTTCCTTTATCTTGGACTCAGTGTAAGTTGCTGCTTTGAGTGTCTTATTCCCAGTTGACTGTATTTCGATGATTTCTTCGTTCAATGTTTCAGCTTCTTCTAACAATTCATTCTGAAAAAAAAGTAAAGAATAAAAGTACCTTTTTACTTGATAGCCAACAACCATCCTATAACCCGGCAACCAATTTCGATTTCTAACTACCTAGGAGAAATCCATGCTAGGACCTAGTAACATGATTTTAATTAATTTTGCATATGCCAGGCATGTGCTTCCTCGCTACCTATTTCTCTATAGTTCCAGCAAATTCTAGGTCAAAGTGACTAAGAACACCACTATGCGTTGGTCAGCACAAATTGAAATCTTTTCGATATCAAAAATACATTCTGAAAACCAGACTTTGCGTCAGTTTGAAAGTGTCCAGTTTATGTGGCATGAACTAAATCCTGAGTCACACTTAGATACACTGCAACAACATACGTGCAATGCAATTAATATGACCAATCACAAGTGACAGTTTGGCACAGTGACATCCTTGCGTTAAATCCTAGTTTAATTTATATTTATTATATTTAAATTATAATTGTGTAATCTTTTAAAGAATATAAAAATCAAAAATGTCAAAAGTTGTTAAAATTTACCATCAGTGCTTCTACTGCTTTGGCTTGTTCATCGGCTTCAGTAACATCATGTGAAATACTGTATAATTGGTTACTTATTGTAGCATTCTGTGAAAACATGAACAGTTAATGTTATACTTCACAGACATAGAATTTAGCCTCATAGACTCTAAATGCCAATTTACACAGGCGAGTTGTAACGGTAAGTGGAAAACAGCATCAACAGAATCTGTATCTATCCTCGACAGAATGGTCACAGAAAATAACTGTATTTGTTCTTCTATAGCTAGTTTCAATCCCTCCCACTGTGAACATGCTATTGTTTTAGCTTTTATCCCAGTCCCACCCTATTTCGCTTATATTCCTTGACTTTCTGTATTCTCACTCCTGAGGACGTTCAAAGAATATTGATCGAAATGTTGAGAAACTCAACAGTTCTTTTCAGAACTAATATATCTTGTGTACCGCAAACTTTATATCAACATTTTACTTTGCTATGCAAACCTTTAAACAATGTATAACTATATTTTTATTACCATTACTGCTCATCTGTGTAAATCCACAAAATTGTAGCTTAAAGTAATATAAAATACAATTGTACTTACGTTAAGATTATCTGCTGTATTATTTAATGTTTTTGCGAAAGATTCCAAATCACTTGTTAAGTTCTTGTTAAGCTAAAGCAGATAAGATATAAAAATTCTTTTTAGGTTTTACTGAATTGAATGTTAATATATTGGGTTATTTTTAATTATAAAAAGTATATGCAAAACCGGCTATAAGCACAAGTTAGAAATTTCAAAAGTACACTTTTTAAAAAGATTGGGAAATTGTCTGTGAATGTGTGTTAATTTTTTGAAATCAAACTTTCCTCAAAATAACTACAGTACTGTATTTTATAAACAAACAAAAAATAAGTACTGCAGTAACTGCAGTAGAATAATTTTGACATGATCCCATATTTGACAAGATCTTTATATTTAATTGAAATTCAATGGAACATTTCCTAAAAATAACTAAGTGTATTTTAACGGAGGCAACATTATATTGCATTGACTTATTAGATTAAGATATTTTTTATTTTTATATTATGTCATCATGGTAATAAATAAAAAGATGACTGAACAAAAGAATGATCTACACACCAGTAGTTGATATTCAGTGATGTTGAATTCATTTAAACTTGAGTCATCAATAATTTTGTTGACTGAATCCTCAAGTTCTTCTGTGATAAGTTCAAAGTCACTGGTATCCAACTCAACCTCATCTATCAACTTGTCAGCCTCTTCTCTTAAATCATCCACTGCCTGTAAGTTCACACAAACAAGATTGAAAATCTGATTATTCTTTCTTTGTACAATTTATATAGTATACGGTATATACTGTATAATATGACACAAAATATAGAAAATTATTGCACTAACAACATATTTTTTTCTACAGGTCATAAATGGCATCATCTTTTTCTATGCACAATATTCTAATGTATGAAGTGCACATGGCATTTGTTGTGTGGATAACTAACTTGTCACTTCAAGTCTAGTTTATTTCTAAATGGTTTGTTTGCAAGATATTGTCAACAATTTTCATAAAAATATTAAATAGTGCACCTTCTGTGACCCTGCATTTTGCTAATTATTTCCTCAGTTTCTGAGATTTTAAATCTACTATCAAGTTTATTACGCTATTAAAGCTCTGCATTAAAAGTGCCCAAATATGGTAGTGATATGCTTAAATATGGCAGTGATATATCATCATGTCCATATATAAACATCACATTTTTTTTGTCACACATAGTTTGATATGTTTTGTTTTTACATATTGGTATTTTATTGTTACATGTTCTTGGTGTTGAATAATCGCTGTTGGTTTTGATTGAATAAAATAAAGATACATAGCTTAAGAATAGCTTCTTACCTTGTAAACATCATTGAAATCAAACAGATAATGAAGCTGGAATGCGTGGTAGGCACTTTGATTCATTTCACAACTTTCCAGCAAATCAGCAATGCTTACGTTATACGACTTATTGTTGTACAGAGTCTCTCCTACCCACGAGCCCTCACTACCATTAACTAAGAAACCAGGCTGGTCTATCGTCTGTGATAGAAAAACAACATTTACAATTGTAAATTCTTTAAAAAAAAACAAAATTTGTTTCTGTTCTTTTTTATTTACTCTATAAATAGAATAATTAAAAGATGGTTGTGGCGTAACAAGTGAAACATTAATGTCTCATTCCATATATTCTTTTGGAAACACACAGTGTACCACAAAACTATAAAAAATATTACAATGAACAATGCAATGAATACTTACTTCTCTAAATAATTCCTTGGTTTGTAATGGATCACAAACTTGGTAACTAATACTAAAGATCAGAAAGAACACTGAGACCACAAACATCAGGATCCAGAAAAATAAAAAGGACAAGAACACACCACTGAAAATAACAATTTATTTTAAAGCATATTATAGAGGCTTGGAACATTTTCTTTTATTTAAAATTTCATAAAAATATCAATATATTTTATCCATTTTTTTCTTTTTTTTTATATTTATCAGCAACAACTAAACCTAATAACACAACAAAATGTATGTATCCCTTTTTATACACAATAATAAACTAACATCATCGAGTTAACCAATCACAAGCAACCTAGCTCGTCATGATATGTGAAATTAGTTGCAACTCGCTTACGTCCTTGTGTTGCGTGTGAAACAAATTCTTGAAAAGACAATTCTTCATGAATTTAACTTGATGGCAGACCTTGGCTCACGAAAACCAGAGTCTGGCTAATGCCATCATTAGAAGTTGTAGTCCTCTATTGGTTTATCCAGTTATGGCTCATATTAACACAATATAATAATCATATAATATATAAACATTATACTTACAACATGAGTACATTACCACCAGCGTTAGAACATTTGGACCGATCCATTGGAGAACCACGTCTGTAAGTAAAGGTACCCATTGCCATGCCACCAATGTTAAACATTACTATCAACAGTATACTACATGTTATACCAATAAAACCATATTTTCTGTCAAAAGGAAAAGATTTACAGTTTATGCAAATGTGTTGTAAGTACTCACACTATTTCTGTATTGCTCACAAAAGCATGATACAATTATCATGAATAGACAAGAGAGAGGGAAGGGAAGACAAGTCAATATTGCCATCATCAATAGACAGCCATGCATATTTGTCATCAATTTTTATTTTTTTTTTTCAATTTCAATTTTTTCTATCTTTTTGTCGTATTTACATGGTGTGGGTTTTTTTCAATATTGATTGAACAAGTTGTACTGCACATCAGTCTCGTGAGTAAATAAAGTTTATATATACAGAAACCTAATAAGGGTGCACATTGGGGCTTCATAATTGGTGATTCATTAATAGGGATTACTGTTAAAACATATTCTACTTGTTCACGTCATAATAAATAAATTAATCGGGGTGTCTCCTGAATAAGGGTTTCACAAAGTATACTTTCCCAAAACCAGACTTTTCTAACCATTAAAAACACATTCAGAATACCAGACTTTCGAAATGTATTAGCTCAGCCCAAGGTGTCCAGTTATGATTGTACTTACACATAATCAACGTATTCATCCATCTCTTCTATACTAATGTCTCCGTCAGCTTCATCTTTTGTTTTTGGTATCTTATTATCGTCCACAAATTCTGAAACCTAAGACAACAAGAACATATAGTTAAAGACACTAGACCTGCAATTTTGACGTTTTGTGAAAATAATATATAACTTTATAAACATTGAACCAGGTAATTTCTTGTCTTAAATGTGCATTCTAAGGTTTATTATGCTAAAAATAGAAAAACAATGCACTACCTAAGTAGCTTGCGTCGAAAGTTCTCATGTAGACATTCCTAGGCCTAGCTTAGTATTGTAGGCCTAGCTGGTAAAGAACGGTAATGTAC
The DNA here is from genome assembly GCF_964355755.1 of Antedon mediterranea. NCBI lineage: Eukaryota > Metazoa > Echinodermata > Crinoidea > Comatulida > Antedonidae > Antedon > Antedon mediterranea. The sequence continues at coordinate 29,979,057 of NC_092673.1, read as the reverse complement.
GAACATAATACGTTAGGTATAGGCTTAGCCGGACGTTGTTCTGTTGTCACATTCTTTCCTTTTTTGACAGAATCTTTTAATACAAATTGAGCAAGACCTGGTATTTTAGCTGAAAAGTTACGGTTCTTTTATTTGTTTACACTTTCACGCGATCGGTCAAAGTTGGTGCATCACATCATAATATGAAAATATCAATTCGCGCGATGCATGTTGGGATTTATAGCGGGCCGCTAAAATTATTAGAAACAACTTAATTTTCACATTTTAACCCTCTAAAGACAAAAAAAATTATCAGGTCCATATGGTATTTATTTTTACATAAAATTTCGTGTGTGATTTTAAATTAGGAACAAAAAGCGTATGTCTAGTGTCTTTAAATAGTCTATTTAGGGATATATCACTGAAAAGTAACCAAAGACTGACGAACAGAAGAGTCGGCCCAGCTTTTAACAATTGTCTCTCCTGCTCTTTTGTCCTATAGTTTTTTAAATATAAATATGTTAATATTGTGAAAAACTGCAGTCTTTAACTGCAGTCTTTAACTGTAAATAGTTTATACCTCTTTGTTGACATCTTCAACTTCCTCAATACCTTCTGCAAGAGTATCATTGATATTATCAAGCTCTTTGTAAAATTCATCCACTTGGTCCTTGGTTGAGTTATTTATCTCCTCTGGAATAGAGTCTATAGTATCTCTGGCCTAAAATAACAACACATTCACAATCAGCAGCTGCAGTGTTATGAGGCAAATGAAATAATATTGAATATTCCAACATTCATATAAAAATAAATACTATAAAATGTTGTATATACCTCCTGTTCATATTTCTCGGCTTCCTCTAAGACTTTAGTAACATTGTCTATTTCATTATTTAGATCGGGTAGCTGAAGAAAGAAAAAAAACAAAAAATATAATAAGCACTGTATTAGCAGATAATTGGCTGTGATGTGATTGTGTCTAAAAATACATTTTTACGCAAAAAATGTGCCGTCCTAACCTAACTGAGGATTAAGAATTAAAAATAGCCTTATCTCAAATGACGCGAGTGATCATTTCTTAAAATCAAGACAAAAAGGGGGTAAAAAACAGAGGCCAAAAACATACAAAAATGAATGTGAATAAATCACATAATTATTTGTTAATTGTTAATACAGTCAACTCTCTTATTACCAGACACCTTTGGACTGGCCTAATATGTCAGGTTTTCCGTAAAGCCTGGTATTGGGAATGTGTTTCTAATGGTAAAAAAGAATTTAGGACCTTTGGGACCTCAAGAAAAGTCTGGTCTTGGGAGAGTTTTCCGGTTTTTAGAGAGTCTGGTATTGGGAGTCCATTGTAATAAGACAGTAAAGTACCTGTGAGAGGTCAGTATTAAGCTCTAAGAGTGTTGTATCAATTCCATTACATGAAGCTCCACACGTATTCACCACGTCATTCAATGCAGTTTGTATATCTTTCAAGTCTCTGCTCAATGCGGCAGATTCCTTACTGATCTCGGTTTGAAGTGTTTCCATTGTGTTCAGTGTAATCAACGACGCATTGATTGCTGCAAGATCAGAAAAATGTAATTTATTTTAAACTTTACAAATTTAATAACATTTCAAATCAATTTTATTCAAGAAAAGCCTACAAAATGAAAAGTGGTGAAAAAACTACACAATACAAAATATACCGAGAGTCTAAAGTTTTATCTACACTACACTAGTTTGACAAAATATGGTAGTGATATGACATCATCGTGTCCATATATCCACATCACATATTTCTTATAGTACGGTGTAGACATAGCTTCAGAAAACTCCTGAATAAAACATTAAAATAATAATTAATATGTTTGTTATTTAAAAGTGAGTGGTCTCTTTCAATTATGGTTTATATTGCTTGGTATCACAGATGCTATAATCATTTTGTTTAATACCTTTTAATTGTTTGTTCACAACTTTACGATACTGATTATTTAAGTTGATAGGTACTCTATTCAGGTTTTCTGGTATTGAGAGTATATATCAGCTTTTCTGGTATTGAGAGTATATATCAGCTTTTCTGCTATTTCCCGACCCGATATTATATTATAAATAAAGAAAACAAACGGTAGTCGATAGGAAAAAACAAAGTACATTGAAATACTAACCATTAATAAATTCTTCATAACTGGTATATAGATCTGATAAACCGCACTGCTCTTCTAAATATGGTTCTGTTAATTTGTATATCTGATTTCCCCTATCTGCAAAATTAAGTTTAATGAAATGAAAACATGACTGTATTTCCCTATGTTGGATTTTAAAGTGTCCTCTTACTAGGGCTTCACTTGAATAATAGCAGAGTCCTCCTAAGGATGGTTCTACAGCTAGTACTATATTCCTAAATTGATTTCTGTACATCTGTTTCAATATATTAATCACCAGGGGTGGATCCAGCATTATAGAGGGGTGGGGGGTGGTGGTGGTGGAAGGCTAAATATTTCCTAAATGTTAAAAACGATCCGTCGGGTAGCAGAAAAATAAAAATAGTCATTATTAAAAAAAAAACATGGCTGTTTAGCCTGGCCTAATTCAGCGCCAGATCACCAATTTATTTAAATTATTTTCGATAATCACTTACCATCTATCTGTTGCCGCATCTCTTTATCAAAAACTTGGTATTCCTCAAAAATTTCATTTAATTGCTGAAATTAATTAAAATTATATATAAAAATGTCGTGAAAGTTTAATATTTCCAACCAAGTTGATAATAATGTGCAATGTGGCTATTCGCTTTCATGATGTGCCACGCAACTATGTGGCTATTGAGTCTAACAGTTATTCTGTGCATACTTCGTATATTGATGAAATGTTTATTTGAATTAAGCTTACTTTTGTGACTGTACTTGAGTATGCTTCAACTTCATTCAGCGTCAAATCATATGTGTCTTTTGTTCTATCCCATGACGTAGTAGTAAGAAAATCATTCCCAGTGTTGCTATAAGCCATTCCAAACCTTTAAATAAATAACAATATAATTTTCATTATAACACACCTAAATAGATTCTTGTCATTTCATTGGCAATTGTTAGTCACATGGTGAAATCCAATACCTCTGCCTGTTTTTTCAAATGGCACTCGATTGGAACTGACATTTCTGTAGAGTATGATGTACTAATTTAGACCAAAAAAGCATTTAAATTAGTTTCAGATCGTTTGAATGATTTTGATTGATTTTTAAATTTATTTTTTTTCATTTATGGGTCTTCAATTTGTTTTTTTTTGGTCTCATAAATTACTACTCTTTTTATTGTATTGCTTTAAATGTTGAATTTAAATTGATTAATTATACAAGATGTGGAATGATTTGGAAAAAACTCATTAGTCTAGATTAAGGTTCCCTGCGATTCTGCCTTTACTGTACACTATTCTTCTAAAAAATAGTTTTCGCTATTCAAGGTTTGACTCCTGTCACAAGAATAAATTAGTCATAATGCATACATTTTGATCTAACAACAATAATTCAATCAGAAAGACACAACAACTATATAAAAGAAATAAAGTAAATAAAATAAATATTTTTGTAAAAGTAAAGATTTAACTTCATTTATGAATTTAAATCTAGAAGAGGTACATACTAAGGGTAAATTATTCTTAAGTTGAGCTCCATTAAAAGAAATTCTAAATTTTCCAGCATCTGTACGAGCTTTGGGAATTGCAAAATTATTTCTATTACTAAATCTGGTACTAGCCTCAAGCTCTGTCTACGCTATCAAATTAGTTTGACAAAAAAGTGTGATGTGCCCAAATATGGTAGTGATATGCCCACTTGATTTCTTCTAGAGAAGACCCCAAATGATGGCTTATTACTAATGTTTTCATTTATGTACACATCTATATATTATACTGTATAATGCCACTGTTGAACAAATAAGTGTTTTTTGAACATATATGCACACATCACATTTTTTTGTCACATAAAGTTTGATAGTGTAGATAGAGCTTTGTGTAATTAAATAAAAGTATTCTATTGTTTGATGTGGTGTTTTTCCATGTTAGGCCTAGGTGAGACAAACAGAGTATCAACATACCCTATAACAATCGTTATACAAAGCAGTAACAAAGAAAACACAACTTGTTTGCAACCCATAGCTTTTGTTTCCTTCTGTATCCGTTTCCCTCCACAGTTATTACAACACCGACAGCAGCAGAAAAACAAGGCGATGATAGGCATTATGATGATAAATAGTATACCAATGCAGAAACATACAATGATGCCTATATACCATACAGCCAGCTGAAATATTATACAAATAATTGGTTACCATACAGAACAGGTAAAATAGAGCACATTCTTTGAAATAAATGGAAGTTCATAAAATCAATTTTTATTAAAGGAATAAATAAATGAAAAAAAATGGTACCAAATGCATTAATTAGATAGGAAGAACCAACAGGCTTTTGAATGTGCGGCTATTAAGGGAGGTGGCTGCTCACGGAGGTTCAACTGTATTATTAAACAAACATATTTATACAAACCTCCTGACCAGCATCCTGATAATTAATATTATCAAAATCATCTTCTTCTAATTTTCTGATTTCCTCTGAAAAAAAACCATCAAATGGTATTTTATAACAAACTTATCACCTAAAATTTAATCTAAATTAGAAAGTGGGATTATACTAATGATTAGCTTCGGCTGGATGAACCACCTTTGTAAAATATTGTTCAAATAAATAAATTAAATAAATACTTGGGTATAGGATTTATTATTCTTAGTCATATACAATACATTATATAAAAATAAATAATAATCTAACATAGTACTGTAGTACATTACAGTTTTATTCCTCTAAATTCAAGTTATTTTAGAAGATTGAAATCTTTTTATTTAATTTAAATAATTAATAATTTATATGGAAAATCAGTTTCTTGGAGTTACCAATTAATAATTACACATCTCAATAACCATTTTAAAAAACAAATATTAAAGCACCTAAAAACCTCAACGATGATTAGACAAAACGTGTATTAACATGAACATAACAAATAGGAAGTCATAGAGCCTGTAATGCATTATTTATGAATATTGATCAGGGCCAAACAAGACAAAAGATCTTTAAGCAGCCTAGGCTTGTCATATCAGCCTTGGTTTACTGTTACTTAAATATACATTGGTTCAAATCAAAAGAATGATTGATTGTACAAATACATATCGTATTATACTATTTTTAAGTTATAAGAAATAAAAATAAATTTACAGCCGTGTTTCCACAGTCAAAAATTAACTGTTAATTAACAGATAAAAATTAACCAATAATTTACAGATAAACTGCCTGTGGAAACGGGGTTTAATCATTTGCACGCGAGAAAAATTAACCGATAATTATCTCATTCAAATTTGGATAATTATCGGATAAATGCGATAATTTGTAACCTTTTAAGAACAAATCGTTGCGTTGTGATTGGCTTCTTAATTGTTTGGTAATGTCAGATCATGCGCACTTTATTTTGTTATTAATTATCAAATTGGTAAAATATTAATAGAAACACAACCTAGAAGAACTAGCGAGACAAAATAAATAAATTAAGAAAATGAAACATTAAAGTAGAGAGCCACCTGTTCACTAATTGATAGTAACAATAATTAAACTTTATTATATTATATTTTAATAAGATGGTAAATAACAGTAAAGATTAGGCACTGTAGGTATGGTGGCAAAAAGAAAAAAAATGTCACTGTTTAAACTGTTTGCTAATAATCAATATAATAAAACTGTTAGTGTTAGTCAAACTCAACTTATATCAATCATTTTTTTGTACTCATAATACAATTCAAACAAAGAAATATTCCTAAAATAATATTTGAATTGAATGTATGCGTGTTAGAGAAACAATACAAAAACATGTCAGTGCTTGACTCATTTGTGTAGTGGGCTAAAAGGTTTGATATTGACCCAATGACCTAATGAGGATATTGTGGTTGCCGACAAGTAACTAGGATACTACATCATAACAACCAGCCTAACAACACTGTGACAGCATAGTGTAAATAAGGTCATATAAAAGGTCATTGAGTCTTGTAAAATGTTGATTTATACCGAGTTGATTTATAAGTACAAAGTTAATGGTTTACCATTGTTAAGATTAAGGGGCACACATTAGGTGCAAAGTACAGATTTGGAGCTGTGAGGGGAACAAATTAGGTGCAAAGGTACCGATTGGGAGTTGTGAAGGAAACAGATTGTTAAATGCGAGGGGTACAGATTGGGAATTGTAATTAGAGGTATAAGTTGGGAATTGTATTGGGTTCAAATAAAAGGGGGGCGGGGAGGGGAGGGAACTTGGTATCTACAGGTATAAGGAATTGAGGAGAGATTGAGAATCTAGGGTTATACATATTAAGTTGGTGTAGAAGGCGATACAAAATGGTTGTACTTACCATAAGGAAGACCCTTCCTTTGTATAAATTCTACAAATCCATTGGCCATATCAACTAGTCCATCGGGTATATCATCCTTTAAGTCCTCAGCATCTTGGAAACCACCTGCAGGAACATGTGGGGACAGTGTACAGCTGTCCCAGTTTATAGAACCATCGTCCTTTAAAAGAGGATTGCACTGAGCGTTTGCAGGTGAAACTTGACTTAAAAACATCAAGAGAAAGTAGAATACGAAAGCACTGGTGGTAGTGGTGGTGGCCCTGGTGGTGGTATACATGTTCGTCATATTGGCAGGATTATTTGGATGGATGTTTCGTCGGTGACACTTTCTACCAGTGTCCAGTAAGTCCTCTAACTACCAGTGCTTTAAGCACAGTCTTATAAATGTCTTGGTATCTGGAAAGGTAAAGAATGAGGTATTGATAGTAAATAGGACACAACAGTTATATGATACGATTTGAGCATCAGGTACTGTAAGTAATGAATGATACCAGGATATCAACAAAACAAATACATAATAATAACCCCTGACCTATGACTAATAATCACTATTACTAAGTCTTAGAAAACAAAGGTGATTAATTAACAATGATTTGATACCGATAATAAACAATGAGTATTGGCATTTCTGTTAAACTGTAATTTGCTGCTATAAACTGTACAATACTGTGTCAATATCTATGATGTACTGTACAGCAAATAAACAGATTAAATATTTCTGTAATGATATATATAAATAATCCAAAGGCAAATTACTGAAAAAATGACAATGCTGTGGGTATCAGTGGCTGGATCTCAATGGAGATACAAAAAAAGCGAAAAGCTAAATCAAAACAGAAAAGTTCGCAGAGCTTTCAGGCAACACTAGCCCTTCATCAGTGCAAGTGATATAATGATATACATATTCATTGTTTGTATACTATTACTACTACAGTTTGTAACATGACAGAGTATTAGAACATACAAATGGGGAATTGTAGAGGCCAAATTGGGGGAGGGGTGAGTTTTTTACATATCAGGGTCCTGTTTAGGGGGAGGGGTGAGTTTTTTACATATCAGGGTACTGTTTAGGGGGAGGGGTGAGTTTTTTATATATCAGGGTACTGTTTAGGGGGAGGGGTAAGTTTTTTACATATCAGGGTACTGTTTAGGGGGAGGGATGAGTTTTTTACATATCAGGGTACTGTTTAGGGGGAGGGATGAGTTTTTTACATATCAGGGTACTGTTTAGGGGGAGGGTGAGTTTTTTACATATCAGGGTACTGTTTAGTTTCATTATTATTGGTGTAAATTTTATAGTTTGAATTGTATGGTATGGTTTTACTTTAGTAAATATTTCATAAATTATAAAAAAGATCTGTCAGGTTCAAGAAAAATAAAAATAGTCATTATTTTATTTTAAAAAGTTAAATTTTAGGCTAAAGCGTGTTTAGCCCCCGTCTAAATCCGTGCCTGGAACGCACCTTTATATTCAAAGTGTGTCACCATTTGTTATAAAAGTGTATGTTCAAATAAATTATTATTATTATTAAATACAATGGATTAGCAAATACAATGGTGTATTGAATCATGTTACACTACAGTGGACATGACTAATAACAACAATGCTATCAATTAATAAAAATAGGAACTAATCGTAATATATTTGTATATAATTTAACTGGAAAACAGGAACTTGTCATATTTGTATAAAATAATAATATCAACATTACCATAGATGTATATGTTGACATTAATTAGATTATTATTAAATAAAATCTGGTTCCGAATATAATAAACTGAAAAATAACCAAATAATACACACACAGATGTGACTAAGGACGGTACAGTATTTATACCATTAATTTTGTGTCTGTATTTGGTTTAACAAAAATTAATAATTTTCCAGTTAATTACATAATTTTTACTACAGTAAAAAGAGGTACACTTTATAATAATATATTCATGGCTATGTTCTTTAGAATTGCATCAAATATCAATATAATTTATAATTGAATGAAGGGTGTGGCCAGATTAATTTTTTGATATTTTAACAATAAAGTGTCATTAGACGTCACATCTGATTCATAATAATATTCAGTTACTATGGCAATCTGACAATAACAAATTGGGAATAAAAATTTTAATAATTTATATAATATTTTATGCATGATGTTCAGTAATGCAAAGCTCTGTCTACACTAACAAACTAGATTGACAAAAAAAATGTGATGTGCCTAAATATGGTAGTGATGTGCCCAAATATTGTAGTGAACTGACATCATTGTGTCTATATTATGGGCACATCACATTTTTAGTGTAGAGAAGGAAAAGATATACTGTAAAACTATAATAATAAATTCATTTTTAAAAGTAAAGCATATAAAATATGTACACAATTAAATGATAACAACTCTTAAGCGTGGTTCCCACTAGAACGCAACGGTAACTAATGTTGAGGTGCAACAAGCAGGTTTGATTTGACGCAGGTGGGGGAAAACACAATTATTGAAAAGGCATTTTCTTACGTTGCGTCGGTTGTGTTATGTGCGTCAGTTGCATTACGTCGCTTGTGCTTTAGTGATAAATAATACTTCATTTAATTTTTTAACAAGATAAATTTTTCAAAAAAGATTTCATGAATTTAGCTTAGTTTATGTTAGAAATTTGTTTTAAAGCTACACTACACTAACTGTGTATGGAGGCATTTAAGGCTGGAAATGAGGAAATAAATTGTAAAATGTCGCAAAAACGATTACAGAAAATTGGCATCCACTCAAACCAATCTTAACACACTTACAGTACATACTTCAATTATCATATCATTAATTTTCTGGCAAAAGAAATAATTCTAGAATTTCCAGTACAATATGATTTGGTTGATTACGAGAAAATTAATCAAATTGTGATACGGCTTAATCAATATTTATGAAGGGACCTCACGCAATAGTGTCACTTTTCAATAGCTAACTGGTTGCATTTCAGTTATTGACTATGGTATAAAGACTTCCCAGTATCTGCCTTCATCTCCCAATTGCGAGTAACTTTGAGAAGATAAAATGAAAACAATACTTTTTAGCTGTTTTTTTTATGGAAGTGATTAACTAAAACACTACAAAATGGCCTATTCAAATTCTGATTTTATTAATCTTGACTTGACCCTAAACTTGACCCCATTCCATGATTAGTGGAGGATTGTGATTTTTTACAGACATTACATTATAATCTTTTAAAATGAGAGTTAAAGACAACATAATACTCACAATATCGAAAGTCTCCTCAAGGTTATGTTTCAGTTTAAAGCGAATAGTTGCAAGACCAGGGAAGAGTGAAATAAAATGTGTAATTTCAATCTTCCTTGGGAAGAAAATCAATTTTTGTATGTCACTCTTATAACTGGCTCGTACTGCAACTCTCTCATCACATTTGTTTTGTCACAAATAAATGTTATTATTAAAACAATGGTTTTAATATGTTATTATTTAATTAGTTCTTATTGTATATACTGTAATCAACAATTTTGTACACTATAGAAAACATTTTCCTCCGGTTTCGATTCATGTATTGATATGTAGCTTGACGAAACTGTCTTGAAACACACGTTAAACTTGTACTGGTTTACAATCAATGAACTATATCAATATTTTGAACACGGTCTTATTTTGTTTTTGTGATCTTCAATTATTATATACAAAACAGAATCTTTATTGGTCCAATAAGGAAATTTGTTTTGATCAAACAAACACTTAGAATTATAAAAACTTTCATTATTGAACTACTGTACTACAGTACATTATCAAACAATCATTGACAAATAAAGAGTGATGTACTCAAATATGGTAGCGATGAAAGTTAATAGATATTTCAGAATTAGTAAGAGATACATTATTAAAGTAAACACATTCTGAAGGTCATGAAAAACTTTCTTTAAAAAAAACAAAATAAGTTATTATTTTATAGTTATATAATCATAAATGTATACAGCATTGCAGACAATAAACTGAACATTTGCACTATTTTTCTATTTATCTGATAAGCACACGTTTTATAAACATTCGGTCAGTCATTTCATTTTCAATTTAAATCCTACAGGTACTGAAAAACAACAGAATGTAATGTTTAGACTATCATGGTATTGGCAAGCTTTCAATTTGCGATGACCTATGACCTTGGAACAAGTTTAGGTCATGCCTCTACACTATTCCTCACAGTTTTGGTGTTATTATTTTAACTTGCTTTAAACTACTAAGCAAGATGGCTTGTTTTATCATTATTTAGTGTAAATCTACAAGCTGTGTTGACATTATATTGTTAGTTTAGTAAAAATAGTTATACTGTAGGTAAAAATGAACTACTAACACTATACAATACAAATGAGTTTAACACCCATAAAAAAAAATTAATATAAATTTACAAAGAATTACGACAAATAAATATCAAAATGAAGCAAAAACCATATTGTTATGTAGGTCTAGATCAATGCTTCGCTCGTCGGTCGACACAATTTAATTTAATTTTCACCCATATGTTATTGTACTGAAAAACCATTTAATATAAATTAATAATGTTAGAATTCTACTTAATTTTTTTAGTCAACTTAATTAATACTTTTTAACTTTGACATATTAGGTGTAAATCAAAATCTCACCCACTTGGTTAACTACAGTACCTACCAGTATATGACACAATAGTAGGTCTCTGTGCATGTTGACAAATGTAGACTTAATTTGAGTAAAATATTAATTTGATTGCTTATAAATTCAGTGGTTCCGGCTCAAAACCTGGCAACGTTACAAAGTATGCATACTTTATGATTACCAGCAGTAATAAACATTTCAGTAATTGAAGACGAAATAAGTGAATCAGGTATGATGCTTGAAATATAGAGTAGAAACAGAACCTATACTACAGTAGCTGAACATTGATGGTAAAACATACGGATTAATCAACTGATTAACAAACTAGTTTTCTTTGTTAAAACAAATTGAATTTTAATCATAGTCATATCAATAAAGTAAAAATGAATACTATTGTATTAAACAGTCTTCTCGGGTAAGGACTATAAATTGTAGGTCCAGTGCACACATAGCTCGTGTGCACTTTAAAGAACCTAGTACATCTTTCGAGACGAGTAGTGGGTTACCCCAGTGTATTAGGAAATCGCAGCCACTGATCACCAACTGGGCCCTCTGGGAGACCAGTCTTTGACTAAAGAGGTTACCAAGTATAAATATATATTTCAATCAATTCAATCAATAAAGAATGCAAATACTGATAAAAAATGTATTAACATTTTACAAAATAAACACACAATATCCAGAAATTAGCTTTTGAGTGTTTTAATATAACAGTGTGGGCAACTAGAGGTTCATTTTAAAAATGTTCAAACAGTACTGTAGTTCAGTTCCAACCTACTGTATGTACTGTAGTAGAGTCTCTCTCGCACCCCATATCACAAAATCCTGAATCCACCCTAAAGGAAATGTTCTACACGAAGTAAATAGCAAAAATAATAAAAATTTACTAAAAGTAAATTAAACACTAGCCCTACGTAGCACTGTCCTACTGGGTAAAAAACATAAAAAAATAACCCTCATTTTTATATCTGTGGTACTTATGTCAAACGGTGCGTCCAAGGAAAATGAACAAAACAAACTTATTACGAACAATTGTGGGACACATCAATTCACAGAGAAAAATAATTTTGAAAAATAATTTTCTACAATTTATATTTAAAAGTTTAATGCGATAGCTAAAATGTGATGAGTACATTTTACTGCTATTTACTGTATAACAGAAATAGAAGTTTTATTATCTTACCTATGGAATGAGACAGCAGAAGCAGCTGCATAATTTGACAATAAAACCGCAAACTAAGAATATAATTAGTATTCTTAGTTTTATCACATTTTAAGACCACCTTCAGGTTTTATAGTCACAGTAGTTAGATGCTAATTTAAATAATTAGAATAATGCAAGTGGTTCCTAATTTGAATACCAAACCAAGTGGTAAACACAAGGTCAAACAGTGGTCACAATTACAAGGTCAAATAGTGGTCACAATTACAATGTGGTCAATAATTAGAATAATTGCAACAAAAGGGTCATTATTAGAATAATTTAAATCAAGTGGTCACTAATTTAGGCCTAGTTAAAACCAAATGGTCAATAATTAGAAAAGGGTATCTGTATGGCTGAGTTTAAACAGTTATTAAATAAATACAAATTTTGAAAATCAGTCTGCCATCCTTTAAGTTAAAAATGCCTACCAAGTGATGATGACTGAATGTATTATTGTCAAGATAGGAAGGAGTCATGGTTCATGTACTACATACAGTAGTTCAAGCATGATACTCAGTAGAATAGAATATGTTCTCATCTTGTTGTATTCATAGTTTTTATCTGTATAATAATTGTGTACGTTAAACCATTCATGAATGACGTTTTGACTTGTTTCCAACAAGTATTCATCTGGCAATGAAGATTCATAGTTTTTATTTCTCATTTCTTTATCATTTATTAAATTGTTTATTAATGATTATATTTTAAAAAACAGTAAAAGGGTGGATCCAGGTTGCCATGGCTACTGACGAGGAGCAAATATTTTAGTCGATAGAAGAATATTTGTATCTACTTTTTTAAAGAGAACTACCAAGAAACAACCCATTGCTACCCCTGGGTCTGCCACTGGTACCACTAAGGTATTCAAGAAGAGAAGAGTCACACTAATCTCACGGTTTCCTGGTAAGAGCTACTAAATCATTAGTTAAAAAATAACAAATAGCTCTTGCTGTTTATTTTCTACAGGTTTGACCACTCACTTTTTCAGTTAATAAGGATTGGACCCCATTGGAAATAAGTTTACTTTTTATTTGTCGACTTAATGGGTTATCCTGGTATTCTCTTTAATACATTGTATATTTTAACTATTTTTATGAATATCGAATAAATCAATCAACTACAGTATATACTGTACAATGTACTGTACTGTACAAAATATTATGTTATAATAAAGTCATAGAAATTTAATTCATTATTTTTGAGTTTGTACGTGAGTTCGCTGTAAATTGTTTGCTTGACTTCAAGTACTGAATCCACTGGGGCCAGATCCAATTCAACAGTCAGATCACTATACCCTCCCATGGTATCTTGAGATGTTATAATTTGTTGAGCTTTTCACGCTTCCATGAATAACTTAAACAGATAGAACTGTCAAATAATACATTTATTGTACAACATTCATTATTTAAATGTACATATTATATTTTTGATATGTAAACAAATTGGTACATTTTTTTCTATTTATACTGTACTCAATTCTTAGAGTTGTTTCACATATGTCAATATTTGCTCAGTATCATAGACAAATTCTGTAATACGGTGTATAGTATCACATGTGGTGCCTAGATACAGTACTGAAAATCCAACTGGATTGTTGTACAGTACAGTCACATTTGACTTTGAGTAAGCACTACAGTAGTTTAAACAATTTAAATAAGCATATATTATCAAACTCTACACTTTGTACCCTTTTACAATGCAATGATGTGCATAGATATTGATAATAAAAAAAGATAATCATGTTTATCATCCTCCCTGGATGGAAAATACAATAGTAATAAATAGTATTGCTCTAGGAAAATGGAATTCCCCTTTACCGGCCAAATCGGTCACTTATCAAGGGTGTGATCAAATTTTGTCTTGAAAACCAACAATATGAATGAACTATCAAATATAATAAAAGATAATAAGATGAACAGTTCAACAAACAAACAGTGACATCGCAAGGGAAAAAATAAATGTCCCCCCTCTACTTACGTAATTTACTATCATTAGTACTACATAGTATACGGCTTATCGCAAATAGAGTGCGCGATGCATGGTGGGAAGAGTTTGGGAGCCAACGTCACAAGAGGTTTTTACCAAAAAGTTATGCAAAGAATCAGTTATTTAGTAACATTAACAGAGCTATCAGTAACAAATGTGTTTTCAATCCTGTTGCATTAAAATACTCTATGCTGAGTCAGCAGTCATTATATAAAGGATGTGACTTAAAAACCGATTCTAGAGAAATGGGAGAGAGACTTAGCAACAGACAGTATATGCTAAATAAATCTGTATTTTATGAGGCTATTGTAATCCCTAATGTATTAAAATGAATGGTTTTTATCCTTGTACTAATATTATCCAGCAATGGCATAAGGGAATATTGTAAAAATATTAATACTTACAGTAATTTTAATAATAATTTTTTATATTTTTTTTCAAAAAATAATTTAAGCTAAATAGTTGTACATAAATAATTATGGAGAAAAGGACAATAAATGCAATAAAATAATGGCATACAGAATTATTCAAAATTTAAAACAGAAATATATTATACATGTTTGCTTAAATTCATTTAAATAAGTGGAAAATAAACGAAACAAAACGAAAAAACCCTGCTTAAAAAATTCTTAAGTTACTATTTTTCCTATACATAATGAGAATTCATTTATTGTTATTTGAGGAGAAAGGGCCATTGTCGGTTTATCCAGGTAAGCTAGGCATGAAAAAGATGTTTTTATTATTTTTACTATTATTTATTTTATTTGTTCCTTTCACTACTCTAATGACACTATACAATTATTACTTTAAACCAATGCTTTTTAATATGAATTTTATAAAATAAATAATTAAATGTAACATTGTTGAATCCTCTAATAATACTGTCTTTAAAAATACCAAAAGTCTTATATGTTTAACCTTGTACTACCCATGAAAGAAATAATCATTGTAAACCATTACACTTTCTGTATGATAAAAGTATGTACTATCTAAATCAATAGAAACAAGGCTAAACCTGGTTTCCATAAAATCGCTACACGACAGAGCGTAGCGATTCTATGGAAACGCTAGAATTTATCGGGGATCTAGTACGCGAGCGCTAAATATTCTTTGGTACGCGTATACGATTCATCGCCAACACAATCGGCAAAGTTGAACTGATTGATTTGACTGCGATGAATCAGGGAGCCTTCCCGATTGCGTCGGTGACATCTGCGCATGTAGCAATTTTAATGGAAACGCTGTAGCAATTTTAATGGAAACCAGGCTTAAACTACTGTCAGAGTGTATGATGTCTAACTCGAAACTGTACTTAAATTATTTTGGTATAATATTAATATTATTACCGAATTATATACGTTAATTTAATCATGGTATTTAGAAAGACAGAGAATTTTTTCGATTATAAAATTAATTTTATTTTTTGAATACAAGACACATTTAACAAGGACAGCAAGCAAACTTTCCACTTCTCTTTCAATCAGCAGACTTTGTCTAAAGTAAACAAGTTAGTAAGTACACACTGATTCGTGCTTAGTGTCATGCATAGTGTATACGATTTAGAATTAAAGCAAATGGCCTGATAACAATGTTAAAATGATGTCACATGAAAGCCATACTTTGAAGGTTACAGTACTAACTAATCAAATAACATTAGTTTTCAATCCTGCTGAACTCAGTTGTACAAATTTGTGTTTAAAAATGCTGAGATTATTATTACCTTAAAATACATAAATAAAAATAAACTTTATTGAACATACGCCTTTAAAACTGCGGCACACGTTCTTCTGGACGGTGCGTTTTTACATACATGTCATACGTTATGTTAGGTATAAAGAGAAAATAAGAAGAAAAAAACATTTAAATATAAGAAAGAAAACGGATTGTAAAAAAAAGAAACTAAAGAGCAAAAAAGTGCTAGAATGACTATTAGTATAGAAATGTATGATTAAATCAAGAAACAATCAATTTTTATTCAAGAAAAGTAAAATAATAATATCCTGGATTTATATAGCACCTAATGTTGTGAAAACTCTTAAGCGCTGAACATTATTACCCCAGTCATTTTTTGGGATCAAACATGTATGGAAACATACTCATAAGCCCCTTTCTCACAGAGCTGAGTGCCAGGAATATTGCGAGAATATACCATTACCATGCCGGTATGGTTTTCTGTGAGAACGGGTCGTCTTGGCATCATGCCGCCACCATGCCGGCATCGACATGACCTGCTTTAGACCTAGTAATATTCTAGGGATATTCCCCGCAGTGCCAGACGGGCATTCTGTGAGAACGTAACGCCGTTATATTCCGGGGTTCCCTGTCGAGGCTTCAGACACCTTGCGCGGTCAATTAGTGTATCACTTTGGCGCCGATTCAATTCAATTAACAATAATAATGTCGAACTGGAGGGATAATGAGATAAGAGAGCTGCTTAAAATAAGGGGACAAGAAGAAATTTGTAGCATAATCTATAGCAGGCCTAGCCTAGGCCATATAGCTCTTTGTTGGTGCCTAACTAGCCTGACCCTTCGTCGCCTCTTGTAAATTGTACAGCCTTCTAAGGTGTTTTACAGATTGCCGATTGACGGCTAATTAATTGCTGTACCTGTATAATATATGCACAATATACTGTACATAGCATGTATTACATAAATATGCTATAAAGGAAGATAATAATCTGTAACCTAACATTCGCCGCCGCCATAGATCCCTAGACAAAAATAATAACAATAAAGGACGCCCTCAATAATTATTTTGTCAGAGACTTTTTATTGGCCGAATATGCCCGATTCCTTTCTCACAGAAAGCCGGTATATACCGGTTATATTTCCGGCACGATAGTCCGATGAGAATGGGTATATGCCGGTAACGATACCGGCACGACACCAGCACTGTACCGGTATATTGCAGACACATCTGTGAGAAAGGGGCTATATTGCAGCTAGTAATCAATGACATAAGATCATGGCAATTTTCTCAATATAGGACAGATTTATTGAGTAAATTTAAAAAATTTAATAATTGAATTTCATTTATTTACAGTAGAAGAAACACTACTCTACAATTTGAAATTGTTACTTTTTTATATGTAAAAAAAAAACATGATGCATTATGAATTCTTTCTGTAAAATAGTTTACCAGCTGGTAGTGTAGTGTTCACAAGAACAGTAAGCGCTTGTGCTAATTTTGATCTTTATCACTCAACACCTGAGCCTGTGCTTATGGGAATTCATAGAAATGTTAATACAAGTTCTCTCCTGTCTTTACTTCAATTCTTGTAATTGAAAACAACTCAACATTTATTTATTAGGCCAAATAAAAAAAAAGAAGTTTCAGTTTCATGTTTACCGTAACGGTAAACATGAACGTAAAGCTCTGTCTACACTATCTATGTATGCCCATATACATGGAAATGATGATATCACTACCATACCATAGTGGGGCATATCACTACCATAGTTGGGCATATCACTACCATAGTTGGGCATCACTACCATATTTGGGTACATCACGCTCTTTTTGTCAAACTAGTTTGAAAGTGTAGACAGAGCTATAGGTTTGAAATCTTTATTTGTGAGAAGCCACACTAAACCATCAGTGTATTAACTATTTAAATCAAACACCTTGGCTCAGTGGACACTTTGTAAACGCAAATTTGATGACATTTTTGACCATTTAAAAAATATATACAGTAACCAAATTATACCGCAGTTTAAAAAGTAAAGCAACTTCCAAATCGAAACTAATTTTTTTAAATAAAAAATGTCTGAATAATTGGTAAAATGACTTATCAGTTTATATTATAACAGTTTAGTAATACTCAGTAGAATTTAACTTGCACAATAAAACTGTTACTGGTACAGATGAAAATGTAATTAAAACAGTTCATAGTATTAGTTGAAAATTATGGTTTAAGTATTTAGTAGCCAGCAACTTTTTAAACAAATGACCATACTATATTTCTACCATTACTCCCTACCATTTCAATTATAAGTAGGTATACTTAGGCTTTCAAGTGTGCATAAGAGTGGCTTAATTACGGTACTGAAATAGTAGTTGGTAGAGATTTTTCAATAATCTATTATATAGAACCAACTAACAATATTAACATGTACAGTTTTGTATGGTTGCAAATTTCATTTTCTTTAACAAACAAGAAAAATTGTTATGTACGCACTTTTTAATATTAAATAACTGTTGCCTATCGTTGATAGTGTAGAGTTTGAAAGTTAGGATAAAACAATGATACAAATTGCATTACTACAGTACCGTATATATTATATGAGTGTGTTGAATTTATGACTAAAATTAATTAATGTGTTATGTCGTGTCAAAACATTTGTAAGTGCACTCCACACTCAGTGTGTTGGTTTCGTTATCGATAAAACAACAACTTAAATATTATGAAAAATATGGATCGTATTTCATGTTTCCCAGGTTTTGAGATTGCCGAAACAATAAATAACACACTTTCCATAGCCTCTAGGCCTAGTAATAAATGCTAAATAAAAGTATATAATATTGCCTACCTAGGCCTAGGCCTACTCAGGGAATAATTTCGCCAGTGTAGCATAGCAAAAAGCTATACAAAACAACCTTTTTGCTACACATTTCTACAATTGTGTAGCAAAAAATACAATACAAAACTATGTTTCTTTACTAAAAAATCAGTTTGATTAGCAATTTTGCTAAAAAAAATTTTCAAATGAAATTTTTCCCTGCTACTAGTACTAGTAGGCCTCTAGGCCTAATAATATTAATTGAGACTAAATAGTAGGCAGGCCTTTCTGATTTATTATTAATAATAATAGGCCTAGGCTAGTGGGAATCCGTAGTACTAGGCTAGGCCTAGCTAGTAGTCATGGTCTAGGCCCACGGCCTAGCTAGCCGGCCTAGGCCAGCCTATCAATAATATCATCATCATGACCATGAATATGATGAATGTCTGTGATGTGTGAATCGTGTGAACAATTGAATTACAACGACAACGTATAAATAGGCCTAGGCCTAGGCTAGCCTAGCCTAGCTAGCTAGGCCTCTAGAGTAATGTTCTTACCTCACGTAGGCTACTTGATTCAATTTGGTAACGTATAAAATATCTAAAAATATATAAATCAACAGAGAGAGTACACGGGGCCAGCTCTCTTTAACTTCTCTAATCTAGGCTTCCTACTTAGCTGCTGAATGGGAAAGTGATGATGAGAAATGAGATCGATCGTCGTGTTTTTCTCCGTCCGTCCGCCGTATGTGTGTATCTGTTTTTTCTCTTTGATGATAATAATAGGCCTATTTTGCAGCCGTATCCTTAACCCCCAGAGGGCGACATTCTTAAATAACATAATCATTTGAGGTACGTATATTCCTCCTATTCCTTCAGAGCGTCATTCTGACGATGGATCATTCTCTACTTCTCTACGGAGCGTTATTTATGCCTTTATTTACTTCAGAAATAGAAATAGTACTACGGTAACTGGTCCAGTCACCGAATGTTAATATATTTTGTATGTTAATACACTGTGCTCTCCTGGTGGCAAATTGGGTTCAATTGAGCACAGTAGTGGTATATAGAAATAAAGTCACTAAATTTTAATAAACTTAAGAAAAAAAAACCCTTTGTTGATAATTAAGTTTGCGGTACACCACGTATATTAGTTCTGAAAAAACTGTTGAGTTTCTTGACGTTTCGATCAATATGCTTTGTTGAAAGTTGAAATGTTGATATTGTTAATTTTTACATTAGAAGATTGTTCAAATCATGTAAATAAAAAATGTTCCGACCGGGAACCTTTCAGCTCCCATCTTTTAGTTTGCAAAAGTAATCTCGAAAAGAACTTCATGTGGAAAAGAAGCCCACCCAAAAGTACTAAAATGAAGGAGCACATGGGCTTCTTTTCGAGGTTTTATGGCAGTCTATTTAATGGAAAATAATGCCATGCAACTTTGTTTCTGATTTTAAAAAAGGTCCACTTGTTTTAGGCCTGACATTTACAACCCTCAAAAAATCTCTCTTTCAAAATAAAAGAAAAACAATATTCATTATTTTATTTATTTATTTTTGTAGTTATTTTTTATTTTAAAAAAAATATTCGTAGGGGTTTGAACCCAATCTACTAGAGCTGAGAGCACCCAAAGCTGAGCATTACCCGTTAGGCCACAAACTGCTACATGACTGAACAGCTGATAATAGTCTATTTATATGCGTATTACGTAATTCATCATTTCATCATAAATATCACATTAACCTTGTTAAAACCAAAATGACCAGATAGCTCAGTCGCCTGAGCGTCGTGTTGACAACACGTATGTCGTGGGTTCGATTCCCACGCTGGTCGGTGGAATAGAGTTAAAGGCATGCGGCCAATGTGTTTGGGGTTCACAGAATTATACGTCCCCTTTCCACCACACATCATGAGGCGACAACATCAATGCATCTGGTGATGTGCTGGAAACGATCCCAAAAGGCTGTGGCAGGGCCTTAGTGCTGAGGCAGGGAGAGCACATTTAACATCTTTTTTTTAAATTTAATTTTTTTTCCAACCTGTATTTGATCTCGTAAATGTTATGTTTTCCGCCCTCAAATTTAAAATAAATTGAATTTTATATTTTCATCGCAGGTGTACGAAACGGTTTGGTATGCCGTGCGTTGTTATGCAATGGTTGTGCAGGTGTAGTGGGAAAGATGGTATTGTTAGTCATTCGCGGTCAACACTTACCATAATTACCATAGGTGACTGATTATGTATAGTAATAAGTATAAGTGAAATTCTGGGCTCTATTTTCATTATTAGCTCTGCCCCAACTTAATATTTAATTTCATATTTCAATGAGCTGCACTCTCCGGTGACACTAAATAAGTATTTATCTTAGACAAGTTATTAAAATCACTGATTTGGCTTGAAACTAATTTTTATTGAGTAACCGATATTTAACATAGCCTATATACCTGGAAGTTTGAAATATTTTTGAAGTATTTTCAAAAGTATTTTTTTCGATGTTTTTGTATGTGACTATTTGTGTTTTACCACTGGCGCCAAATTGGATCCACTGAATTAACATACGAAAAGATATTAACATTCAGTAACTTATTTGTTGTTTATATCACTGTGCTTCACTGGTGCCAAATCGTGTCCACTTGAGCACAGTGTATTAACATACGAAAAGACATTTAAACTTAAGTGACTTCAAATTAGGTCCACTTGAGCACAGTGTATTAATATACGAAAAGATATTGAAACTTAAGTGACTTTATTTCTAATTTATATCACAGTGCTCCACTGTCGCCAAATTGGATCCACTTGAGCACAATGTATTAACATACTAAAAGATTGAATCTTAAGGGACTTTATTTCTATTTTATATCACTGCTCCACTGGCGCCAAATTGGGTCAACTTGAGCACAGTGTATTAACTTACGAAACGATATTAAAATTAGTGACTTATTTCCATTTTATATCACTGTGCCACCTTGGTGCTAGATTGGGTGCCACTTGAGCAGTTACCGTAGTACTATTTCTATTATATGGCGCTCCGTAGAGCAGTAGAGGATGCTCCAGTCGCCATGCCAGAATGACGCTCTGAATATACCTCATCATTTTTTGTATATCCAAATTGATTTGTTGTATTACTAGTATTACATTGATGCCGTGCACCTGTCCATCAGTCTAAATGTCATCTGAATACTAATAGGGTCTGATTATTTACATTAAAAACTAGCTAGAAGTTTTGCTTTATTAAAAAATAACAGTAGAACTTGATTTTGTATAGTAGTACTGTATTAGGGCCAAATAAATTAGAACCATGGATTACGTTTTATTCATGGTACTGTAGAACCAAGGTTGGTATAATTTACTCATGGCATGGACAAAAATCTGTCAAGGCTAGGAATACCCACGGTTGCTTATAAGAAATTCACCTCGCTGATTGGTTGAAATGTTCGATGACATCACGATGGAACGAGGTATTCCTTCTTTTGATTCGTTAAATCCATTCAGTACACGTGAACATGCTTTGCATATTGGGTTGTATCCACTATTTGATTGTGTAGATGATTTAAAATAATGTTTTAAAATGTTTTAAAATAATGATATTTTATATAATTTATAATATAAAATTACAATATTTACATTTTCTGGATATAATATGTATGTATACATATGTTATTAGTTTGTTTATCTAACAGATATAAATGTTTTTTCTTTAATAGATCCTCAATATTATTAGTATGATCCACTTATTTTTTTAAAGGGGTCATTTGTTTCAACTTTAGATTTTTTTATTTTCTGTAGATTGCGAAAGAATCAGGCCATCATTTTAAATTTTTTTTAAAGCCGGTATTTTGTATTATGCGGCATGTAAGGGTATATCAAACACAAATAAGGTAAGCAATTTGCCTAGTAGTATTACTATTAGTTATGCTACTACAGATCTATCTAGCCTAGCTGTGCTGTTTATAGCCTACTAAGTGCCTACCATTTTACTAGCGAGCCTACTCTACTACTAGGGGCCTCTAGGCTAGGCTAGAGAGTAGGGTACTAGCCTACTAGACTAGCTAGGCTACCCTCTTTAGGCCATGTTCCACACCGATTGAAGGGCCAAGGCAATTAGTTGGTATACTACCCACCCACCTCTACTAAAGTAGACAAGACATTGTAAATACTATAATTTTTTTTGTTGTTGTTGTTTCACTACAGGGTGTGCAGTTGATGAGAAGATGCCAGTTGAATCTGTGCTGCTGCTGACATCCAGTCCGACCACATTAAGTTGTTCATCACCAATTTCTACTTTCTCCAACGCAAATATTAATCGAAAACAAGTAGACTTAAACATTCAGATGGCGCCGCTTTCCAAAACAATGCAGACGAGTTTTGAGAGTCGCACAAATAGCGGACCATTATTAAGGTCATGTTTGCGAGGTCATGATGTTCCCGATTTATTATCTTTAAAAAAAAA
The DNA here is from genome assembly GCF_964355755.1 of Antedon mediterranea. Lineage (NCBI taxonomy): Eukaryota > Metazoa > Echinodermata > Crinoidea > Comatulida > Antedonidae > Antedon > Antedon mediterranea. Next base: position 29,955,892 of record NC_092673.1, on the reverse strand, counting down.
TAAAGGAGCAGCAACTGAGGGGAAGAGAGTACGTTTTGCACAAGGACTTGCACTTACACGCGTAAAAGTTATGTCAGAATCGAGTGATACTCCACCTTTATTGAGTCCACTTGTTTTGGAGATGATAACGCAGGATGCTGTGCCGCAGCCTTCATTTACATACAAATATGTGCCTTGTTTTGACCAGCCCGCTTCAAACTATTTACAGTTCAGGAAACAATTGGAACATCAAAATGTTTGTCTTGAAAATATTGTTGTGAAAGATAGTTTAATTGTAATGGGCACTTTAAAAGTAAAAAATATATCTTATGAGAAGAAAGTGTTTCTTCGCACGACCTTTGACCGGTGGAAATCGTTCACAGACTTTAATGCTACATTTGTGCAATCGATCGGCAGTTCTATTCATAGCAGCGAATCCGACAAGTTTGATACATTCTCGTTTCAATTTAACGTACCTACGAATCAAAGAATTGAACGATTTGAATTCTGCGTTTGTTACAAGTGCGAATCGGGTGAGTTTTGGGATAATAATGATGGTTTAAATTACAGGGTAAAGGCTGAGGAATTGGGAGATTGTGCAAACACGGATGAGAACATTGGTTTAAATCCATACACCAGTCTAGACGGCAATGCTGATTGGTCGTCGTTCTCCTACTGGAGGATCGGAGAAGATGAAAGGCCATACTGGTGATTTTAAAGAATTTGATCGGATAAATCAAAAAGATGTAAGGAAGGACTATAGTAAGAAGTTACTAATTCAATTAGTATTTAATTTAATACATTTTGTCTTGATGTGTTCCAAAGATTGCATCAATTTTTAATGTAATTTCACAGTTTTTAAGTTATTTAACCGACTATTATTATCTTTTGATAAAATCTACAAACAAAACGTTGGCAAAATGCTGTTCAACCATTTTTTACCTATTCTTTGCTGAACTGTTGAGGTTCTTCAATTTCATGTCAGGCGGTACATCTTTAATATATATTGTTTTGCATTTTAAACTTTTAGTGAATGGAAAAACTTGACATACACAACTGTAGTAACTTCTCTAATTACTTAGTTAATACTTTTTTAGTCTAAATGATAAGTCCTTGTCTTTGTAAATTGCACAAAGAAACTAAATCCCACCTTTGAATTGACTGCCTACTCTTATACCAGTTACTTAAACTTTACTTGTGTTATTTCTAAAACTCACTGTGATTTCGCACATTTGTTAGGCTTCCAAGATAGCCTTGTACACTGAATAAACTGTATTAGTTTTCAGATCCTCTACTACTACCACTACTATACTATATATTGTACTAGTGTTTAGTATAATAATAATTTTAATTAATAGACGCAATTTTAATCAATATACTGGTATATGCTGTGTTGATTTTTCTAAAGAGAAAGGTTTCTTTTAATATTCTGTTTTATAGCGGTTTTGTCAGTAAATTCAATTAGGCCCTACTAATGACAGTATATTACTATTACAGTAGTATATTACTACAAGAAGTAAAAAAATGTACATTTTTAAAAGAATTACAAAAACATTAACTTAAAATTATTTGTTAGCAAATTCATTAGGTCTCTTTGTTTTATTGTATTATTATTATGTAATAGAATAATTTAGTAATTCACTGTAAATGTGGACAAGTAGTCATCATGCCTTCTATTATTTGACATTTAAATATTTATTTTGTTGATTTCTTTGTAGGATAAAATTTATTTCTCGTTTGTATTGTACAGTAGTAGAATGGAATTTAAATGGTGAAGAAAGTATGGTAATAACTTACTCATAATAATGTACAGAATTAAGGAAAGAAGCAATAAATATTTTAGGATAAAAACATTTGTATTTAAGAACAATCTGTTTTGTATCATATGTCTATATTTGTGCATAATTTACAATAAGCAGTATATTCATGTCGTGTGGATTTACCTGTCGCACATGGACAGAATTCTAAATCATGCATCCTTTATTAGTTTTGTTATAGACGGAAATATCTTAAACTGCTGGAGTAACTTCTGAAACTTTTATAGGTGTGCTACAAATTGCGCACCCCTCAAAGACAAAGTCTCATAAAATCATAATGCACACCTTTCTTGGTACCACAGTCATTCGTTAAAATTGCATACATAACTGGCTGAAATATCTAGATTTTATAAATTTCTATCCAGATCTATGATATGCAAAATAACCATAGACTATGCGCAAAATATCCACACTCTACGACTCGAGTTTAGATGTGGGTGAATGTGTGCAAGGTACCATATAACGTGAGTCAGATCATGTGGTCATCATTTATGTTCAATACTTCATATTATTCCTGGCACCTGTGACAAGATAACTTATAAATTGGACAAGAGGAAAATTCAATTTTGTATACGTGACATTTAAAAAACCATCATATTATGTCTAATAAGTGATGTGCACTCATATTAATAGAGTTTGAACATTAGAAAGTTCGTTTGTGCTATTATATGTGGATAATGTTTAACGCTTGCAGGTCTAATTTTGTCTATGATGACGATAATTATATGCTGACTGTCCAGGTTTATAAAAAGCTACATTAGCTAAGTGTGAAAACACATTACAGTGAATGTTATAATGTCATTGACATTGTACAGACTGCATTATACATTAATGTAGTATTATAACTGAATGTAATGTATTGAGAGCAAATACAACTTACTATTATTATTAACAGTATGCTGTTTACAATAGGAAATACTTAAAGATGTATTGTCCCCCAAAAAAATAAAAAATGAAGATTAATTAAATCAGACTTTGAATAGGTTATTTTGTAGTTTTAATAAAATTAATCACTTCCATTCCATAGAAAAAAAAATTGAAAAAATAATGTTTTCTCTTATAAAATGATAAAATAAATGGTTAATTTCAACCAAAAATCCATTGGCTGGCAGCCAATTTGACTATTTTTTGCTTTAAATTACAGTTTTTTCTATCGATTTAATTTAATCTTTTCGATCTAATTTTTGGTCAAAATGGATAACTATTACTGTATATGACATTTAAATGGCATATTCAACAACAAAAATTTAAATAATAATTTTTTCGGGGGGACAATACATCTTTAATATGGGGTTGCTTATTCAATATACTATAGACTCCAAAATCCAATACAGTACTGTATATTGGAGGGTTACAATATTTATTGAATTGGAGTGCAATGCAATACACTGTTCATTAGGTGTCGGTTCACCTAGACCTATGGTTTATACTGCTAGTGTTACCATCTATCTGTTTTCGATCCTGCGAAAGTGTTACATGAAACCAGTTTTGCATATTTCCTAGACAAATGTCCAGGGACCATTATATTTATTCAAGCTGTTTACCTGCCAAGTTTGCAGCAAAGTATGGTTAGACTCAGTCATTAGGTATTACACAATCATTACAGTAAACTAATTATATCTCCATGCTGTATATTAATTGTGTGGTATCAGACAGACTGGTATAGATAACAGTAATCTGCAGGGCCCCTTTACAAAACAAGAAGGTTGGGAGAGAGCCCAGAAACCTACTGTTAGTCCCTTTAAAATAATTGTACTGTATTTTACTTTCAACTGGTGTTTACTTTTTTAAGAGGACCTGCAGGGGAGGTTTTGTTGTTTATATTTACTGAAAGAAATGGTAAAGGCCATTGCTTTAAGGGGGTAATAATATATTCAACTGCTGTCATAATAATATAATATGATGAGGAACTTTGGCTTTTAAAGCCTCTAATTCTTGATGGATTACTCACAGTTCTGGATCGCCAACCGTGCGGAAACAATTTTAATATTAAATTTAAAGTTTATTTGAACAGGATCTTGATAAGAGATCTCTTTTTTTTCTCAACAATAAACTTTAGTGAAGAATTTATTATAAACAAATTCAAAGTAATTATTATTTTGAAAAAGAAAAAACAAACTTTAAAAAAAACAGACTTTAATATCAAAATGTTTCAATAATTCTAATTAGATAGAGAAATCTGTAGAGAATAAAATATATTTAATTAAACTAGTTAAAAATGTTGAAACATAGTTTATGTGTGGACACAAGGTTTTCTTTTTACTGGGGTGTTGAGCAAAGATTTGTGGGATTTGGCAGTTAAATAATTTAATTAAAACCATAGTTAATGTACTTCCACAATGCAACCTGCATCAGCATTGGTGCAAATTGATATTTTAGGATAGTTCAGATTTTGTGGAAGAAGCTGCCATTCATTTCCTGGTGACATTTTTTTCTCTTTTTGTTTTGTATATAGGCCTATGTGTACTATCCAAAATAAGGAAATGATAACCATTGATGCTCCATATTCTAATTTCCACAACACAGAATATGTCCCACCGCAGAATATGTCCCACCACAGAATATGTCCCACCACAAAATATGTCCCACCACAGAATGTGTCCCACCACAGAATGTGTCCCACACAGAATATGTCCCACCACAGAATGTGTCCCACCACAGAATATGTCCCACCACAAAATATGTCCCACCACAGAATATGTCCCACCACAGAATATGTCCCACACAGAATATGTCCCACCACAGAATGTGTCCCACCACAAAATATGTCCCACCACAGAATATGTCCCACCACAGAATGTGTCCCACACAGAATATGTCCCACCACAGAATGTGTCCCACCACAGAATGCGTCCCACCACAGAATATGTCCCACACAGAATATGTCCCACACAGAATATGTCCCACCATAGAATATGTCCCACCACAGCATGCTTCCCACACAGAATATGTCCCACCACAGAATGCGTCAAACCACAGAATGTGTCCCACCACAGAATATGTCCCACACAGAATATGTTCCACCATAGAATATGTCCCACCACAGCATGCATCCCACACAGAATATGTCCCACCACAGAATGCGTCCAACCACAGAATGTGTCCCACCATAGAATATGTCCCACCACAGAATGCGTCCAACCACAGAATGTGTCCCACCACAGAATATGTCCCACCACAAAATGTCCCACCACAGAATATGTCCCACCACAAAATATGTCCCACCACAGAATATGTCCCACCACAGAATGTATCCCACCACAGAGTGTGTTCCACACAGAATATGTCCCACCACAGAATGTGTCCCACACAGAATATGTCCCACCACAGAATGTGTCCCATACAAAATATGTCCCACCACAGAATGTGTCCCACACAGAATATGTCCCACCACAGAGTGTGCCCCACCACAGAATGCGCCTGTTTATAGGATTGGTAATTTACCAAATTATATTTTAGACCAAGCAGGTATAAAATGAAACAGGATGCTTATACAAAGTGTATTGTTAGTGGGATATAGCTTCCTTATTGAACCAAAATAATAGTCACATTGTATTCGGTAAGTACAAGGGGAAAGTTTATCTCTTTCAATCAACTGTTATGACATTGCAATAGCAAATGAGCAACATATAATAAATGATAAACGGTAATTAATGGAATATTTTAATCATGAGTACATTTCGGTGAACTTTAAAGCCGATTTTCCATTAGGCGAATTTGTTCGCGCAAATCCAACGTTTCAAAGAGAAAAAAATCGCCTACTCTCTTTCCACTACATAAGCGAATAGATGCGACGTTCATGTTCCTCGCGTGGTTGCTGAGCATTTCGATTCGCATGAGTGCTCATGAAAGCGTCATAGCTCATTTCCTGAGCTCTGATTGGTTGCGCGATATTTCGCTTCGCAAAAAGTAGAAACAATTCGAACTAGTAAATTTCGCTGAAGCGAAAAATCAAAGGAACAAGAATTCGTCGCAGAAGGGAGTATGACAGACAGAAACTTGAATACGCATGCGCATAGCATGACGCTTTCGATTCGCGCGAACAAATTCGCCTAGTGGAAAATCGGCTTAAGAATACAAGAGTATTAAACATTAAAAATGTCCTAGGACCCCAAAATCGACAAAGTCACAATAACATGATATGTCTGGGGGCCCAGACATTACTATGGTGCATGGTCCTTGCTACACCAAAAAAAAGCCAGTCATGGCATCAACATTCTATAGGGATAGAGGAATTAATAATTAAGCTATATAATACATCTGTATAAAGGAAATCTTAACTTATAGGCTCTTAATATAATGCCTTATCATGCTGAAGATTCCTATCTTTGATTTCTTCATTACTTTGCAGAATGTCCTGGGAAAATATTTGCTTACTATTTTAATATACCTTAACGGAAGTGTGAACAATCAAACACTACCTGGCATACCTGTACTCAATATCAAATGTGAACTTAAAATACTACAAATTAAGTGTGCATTTTATTTACATTATGGAGAAATCCATGGTTACATCATAGCTTATTAGCTATTAAATGATCTCCTCAAAGCAAGAAGTGAATTACCGGTAATATAATTGTTCACAAAACAAGGAGGTAAATCCATTCATATCAAATTATTGAAACAATTAAACATGTCCTTATGTGGCATTGTAGTGGGTCTATTGTTGCCTTATTTAAAATGCCTCTGTGAAAATAAATCATCATGATTTTATAGCATGTAAGCATTATGCCTACATGCTATTGTTGTACAATGCCACATGGACATAAAACAAAAGCAGGAGAGAGCACATTGCATGGGAAAAGCATGATTGATGCATGTGGTCACTATTGACCAATCAGAGTGGTCAAGACTGACCAACAATAATCCAGTCAATGGGATTAATAATACAAACAGGTATGTGATTAAAAACACAAAACTAATGCAATTAGGAAATCAGGACCATATTAAAAAGCCACTTAATGTTTTCCACAATTTGAAGTGATTTTACTGCGATTGGAAGTTTGTTAGTATATCACACAAAAAAAGATAGCATATTAAAACCCTGGCCGCTACTGTCTATTAATGATTTATTCCATTCACAATTTTGTGAATTTTGTTGATGTATAAATCTAATTATATATTTTTTAATTTCTGAAGCCTTGTACTTAAAACACCCAAGGATTTTTCCTTGAAAATACAAAGTGATCATTTCTTAAAGCTTTGTCTACACAATCAAACTAGTTTGACAAAAAAAAAAGTGTGATGTGCCCAAATATGGTAGTGATATGATCATGGAGGTATAAACACCTCCATGGTATGAGATGGGCCATAGAGATATTATAATGAACTATAATATCTCTATGGATGGGCACTTTTTTTTTGTCACATAATGTTTGATAGCTTTAGTGTAAACTTGCCACAGGAAGTTTGTCTGAAAAGACTAAAGTCATAACATTTAATAAATAATTCCTAAAATCTTCACACTAAAAAACAGAAAGCACACAAAATACAGCCTATAGAAGAAACCCAACAAACTGTAACACGTTCCAAGATTTGTAATCAGACAATATAATTCACAAGCCTGGACGTCATACAAACAACTAGCACGTCACCATAGTCTATTCATGAAGGTATTCCACATACCTTTGTCTACAGCCATTGAATAACTTGTGTAGTTATGCAATGCAAACAATTACTCAACCTATATTTACCATTTATGGCTTGATTATCAGTTACACAACAATTTATCATAACATATTCTTTACTCTGTTCCTAGAGGTTTTTTATCATCTCTGTTTGATCATAGTTAAATCGTTAAACCAATTAAAGTTACTTAATTTCGTTGAATTAATAATTAAATTTAATCAGACTGATAACATGTAGGAGATGCCAGCAAATATTAAAACCGCAGCAAGTGTACTAATTACACTTACTGATACTTATATCAATTTTTATCTTTTTCGGACCCTTTATGGTGCAATAAAATTGTGTTGCAATCAGGTTCAAGGTTTAATTATTAAATGTTGTAATAACACAGTATAGTTATACCATTGGTACCTTATTACTCCATGGTTATACAATAGCCAGAACTTATTATGAAGCAGCGTTGCCAGCGATAAAATTTAAATTATGCCGTATCCTGTCTCAAATAATGCCAGATTGGGAAAAATAATGCCAGATCTCCAAAATGTGGCCCTAAACAGCGCCACCAACGGTTGTATGTCTTATAAACGTTTGTAAAACCCCAACTGACTCAAAATAGGGCCTAAAATTGTCATCCCTATGATGTTCAAAAAGTTATATTTTTAGTTTTGTGAGTAATAACTAATAATTCTAAAAATATCTGGGGTGCGAAAATGGTAATTGCAAATGACACCAACACCAACCCACGTCCCCCCCCCCCCCCAAAAAAAACCTGTTACAGCCATGAAAATTTAGAATTTTTGAGCTGAAATATGACAGCTGCTCGATCTTTGCACTTAATTTCAAATATGAAAGGATCTTAGCCCACCATAATTAGAAAATGGCAATTATAATTTAAAATAGGAAATAAAAATATATATTTATTAATTGTGTCTCCAGGACCTCAGCCCCACCATGGTTGATAAGAAAATTTGGGAAAAATGCTGATGGCCGGATATGGCACTTAATTTCAAATATGAAATAAAAATATATTTATTAGTACCTTCAGGATCTTAGCCCATTATAGTTTTGAAAATGGCAATTAAAATTTAAAATAGGAAATAAAAATATATATTAAGTGTCTCCAGGACCTCATGCCCCACCATGGTTTTTTTTAAAAAAATTGGAAAAATAGAGCTGCTCGATGGGCGGAAATGGCACTTAATTTGAAATAAAAATTACCTCGCCCACTATGGTCACTACTGGGGCTGAGAGGTGAAGAACATTTGGGAAAATAGTTGCTACGACGATGCAAATGGAACATAATTTGAAATATGGAAAACAAATTCTCAAGAAGAAATTCTTTTTAAAATTAGAGCTTCTAAGTTATCGGAAATTGCCATTTTAAGGGTTGTGGTAGGGGTGCGGCCACTTATAATTATGAACTGAAAAAACAAAACCCCTTTCATAATGTTTTCGTTCAGTTGTCTCTACACCCGTGGGGATCCAATAACCTGCATGATCTCTGAAATAGAGCAACATAATTGGCCAATAGCTAGCCTCTTCGGATTTGTTGTACTGCCTATATCGCACACACGGTAGTTTTCGAGCAGCCTTCCTATCCGAAGAGTCGATTAAGTCCGAAACTAAAGGATGGAAGAACTATTGTACGGAAAACCCGAAAAGATCTGTTTTGTACGATATGATATTGTATAAGCCTAAGGTGATAATATGTATTAAATTGCAAGATTTATAAACAAAATATTTTATTTTTGTTCTGTGGTATATTTTTTTTTTGGTTGTTCAAAAAACACAAAATTATGCCAGATTATGCTAAAAACGGCTAAATAATGCCGCGGCATTATGCCAGATGCCGTGGGCCTCCAAATAATGCCAAAAAGCATAATAATGCCAGAAATGGCAACTATGTTATGAAGTAGTGCAGGGGGAGGAGCTGTTAGTAAACCATGTATGCCTATGGAACAATTCATTTTCTAAAAGGGGTGAAATAAAATTCATGAATCTGATTTCTTTACAGGTTTCAGGCCCAAATTGAATGTACACTCATTAAGATAAAGATACCACTGATATTATTTGTGTTGAATCTTATTTTTACTCCGAGTCCAAGTCTGTACCTAGTTGGGATCATATGTTAAGTCGCCTGATCAAGTTAAGTCACTGATATATAGCACACATTGTCAATATGTAAAGTGGTAGACACATGTTGAGACAAACAGCTGGTAGTATGAAATCCAAGTAGATGTCAATACACTAACTCAGCTCAGTCAGCTGATAAACATCAGATTAACAATTTAAAAGAAGAAATATTTCTTACAAAAAACGCTGCTCGCTTATTGAAAAATATTTTTTATTTTAAATGTTTTTGAATGTGTCATTTTATTGTCACATTATAGTTATTTTACCTGAAAAAAATGTAATTTAAAGCAACAAATACTTAAATTGTCTGTCAGACAATGGTTTTTGGGTTTCTTTTCTTTTTTTATATGTGAATAAATATTATTTTTTGTTACAGAAGTGAATACTCAATTTCTTTCTCTTTAGTTAATTTTATTGCTAAGGTCAAATCTGGGGGTCACTTCATCACCCTAGATATTTCAATTGTGAAGTATCCTATTACAAACACAAACTTTAATGGACTGTTTCGATAATAATTCAATGAATATCTGACACTGACGGTGAATATATGGATTTGTAATTTTAGCATGACATGTCCTAATAGACTCTTTCCCAGCCGTTTTTTGGGTCTACTGTAGCAGCTGGAATCAATAAATCATAGTGGAGTTTCCATTTTCACAAAACTGTCTGTCCTTAGAACTATAACTGCTGCTTGCTTTAGCTTCTGATTGAGTAGTCCTAATGGGACGTAGCGGGCTAGAGCAGCAGCGTGAAAAACATGGTATGATAGACCTTTACAAAATTGGTGATTAAGAAAAACATTCCAAATCATATTAATTTAAATTTGCAAACAAAACCAGGGTGCAATATAAAGCCTATCTCACTTTCACTAATTTCAAAACAAAACTGTACTAATTAATTTAAATTACCATTAATTTAGTACAGGACTAATATAGTATTTAACTTTTAACCTACTTGTAACCAATTGATATACAGAAGTATATATTGCTACTACATGGCATATTTTTATCAGCTATATGACTAAAACATTCAGAAACATGGACTACATGGCTGAGTGAACCTTGACCTCCCATGCTTAAAACAAGCCGATTCTAAAGGAATGGGGGTCATTGGTTATTTTTAAAATGTTTTTTCTTTCAAAATTACAAGAAAAGAGGTTAAAATTGTGACATATTTCTTTCACATGAGAATTCATGCTCCTTATTCGCTATTACTGAAGTTGGATCATGAGGGCACTATTTAGTCAATTATGATGATGATTTCCACTGCCCTCTCAAGTTGGTAGGTTAAGTCTTAAAACTAACGTATCATCAAAGATCTCTCCTTGGGTGTCCATACCACCACACATAAGCAGCATCATACAACTGCCATCTAACGAACTAGCTTTTGTATTAGAAACTATTTCACATCCCTCTATAGTTTGCTCAGTTACATCAATTTCATTGGCCGCCGCAGCTCCAGGTGGCGAGAAAGAGGCAACATCTGCAGAAGCACCAGTTGAGGCATTTTCTTGTGGTAAGACATCTTCTGTGTCACTTTCCGTCACACTATTGGCACAAGATACTTGATCAACAGTTCCATCCTCAACTTTTATGCGATCGTCACTGAGTGTCAATTTTTGAATTTGAGGAGTGTTAGTAGCACAATCTGAATTCACCTGATTCATAATGGAATGTTCTGAATTTGCTTTTTCTTTCTTTTGTTTGTACTTCCATTCTATAATGCACATGGAATGATCCAAACGACAAGATGGGGGTGCTCCTTCTATATTAAGTTTTGTCCATCTTGATGTATCTATGGACAATCAAAGAGATATATAGTGAACCTCTATGGGACAAGTAATTTAAGAACTTAAGAAAACAGTATTAAAACAAGACAAAAATTTTTTTAATAAGTAAGAATTTAAATGAATGTTCAAATTTCGATTCTGAATAAAAAATTGTTTTATTATAATTACCTGTATTGTAGTGGTACAAATCATCCATCGCACCAGTATGATTCATGCCACAAGAGATGATGATATGGTTGCCATAGGATACGGCTGCATGAGCTGCTCGGCCTGATGGGATATCTCCTTTACAACGTACTTGTTTCCATGTCAGTGTTTCTAAATAACAATTTAAATTGCTAGAATACAGATTAATTAAATTTTACTTTTCTCATTCTAACAGATTTCCTCATCTTTATCGTTTCAAATTAATTAATTAAATTTCAGTATAGCACCGGGCGGTTTGGAATTAATTTCATTTCATTTCATCATTTATTTGGTCTATTTGAGTATATACATAATACAAAAACAAGGCCATATAGATGGCTGCAGTCGCGTGCTTAGTGTTTACCGACCGACCGACCAACCTACCAACTGACCGAAATTACTGAACATGTTTAAAAATGTTGAAATGTTTAAAAACAGTTATATTTTTTTAATTTACACGTGCGTAGCCTGTCACTTTTGACTTGCTCGTATAACGTAATTTTGAGTTGAAAAGTAAGTCAAGAAAACAGAAATCGGGCAAAAAGAGTGTGCAACAACATTTAACGCGCGCAAAAATCTGCGCACTCATGGCAATTTTGTAAACGCTTAAAATTGCCTGAAACGTACTCTTATTTCATCGAAAAATAAATTTTGAAAATTTTAAGCGCGCGTACGCATGCGTTACATGTGCTACGCACGTAATTGTATTGCCATATGATGATTTATGCCCTGAAATTTATGAGTACCAAATTTTATTTAATTGTGATTCATGGTTGTGAAGATATGATTACAAACGTGATTTCGTTAAATCGTGCGTAGACCGCGTAATTTTTTATTACGCAACGTGAAAACATAACCACATCGATTCCTGGCCATAAGGAATATTCTGTGAAAAATTGACTTATCTAGATTAAACTGATATCAAGATAAGGTCAGAAAGCGATAAAACGCATAGTGATACCGGACCGACAGACAGACCGACCGACCGACATAGTGAACTATAGAGTCGCTTCAACGCGACTAAAAACTGAAATTGGGGAGACCAGGGTCAACCTAAGTGAACTTAATCACTGTAGCTGAGCCGGTTTTGTGCCTGATGTGTATATACATATATACTGTAAAAACTTTATTTATTCACGAGACTGGTGTACAGCTCTTTTACAGATACAGACAATACAGTATTGAAATAACGTTAAACATTAAAGTGAAACTTTCGACTCAATGGCCATCCTTACTTAAAATAATTTTCAATATTTATTAAATGAAAATGAAACTATATGAAATAAAATACTCACTTAAATTTAATTCATGCAGGTCATCAAAGAAAGTGTTTCGGGACATTCCGCCGTGGAGGAACAATTTGTTGCCAATAACAACCATCACATGACCATGTCTTGCCTTTGGGGGTTTTCCATTGGTCTTTGGTTGACTCCATGTTAATGTTTCTTTTAAGAAACAAGTTAAAAACATGAAAAATAAATTTGTTATTTGTGTACTTGTACACCTAATCAGACGGAGATTTGACTTAATATTAGTAAAAAGATTATTACTTTGGCACATATGGCATTTCATACGTATATTACTTACTTACAGACAAAAATCGAAACATCAACAGGTGGAAAAACATAAAAAAAGACAATAAATACAGACAAGTCTATTGTGCACCAAACATTCATTTTATCTGTTTCCAATAGATTAGTAATATAGTAAGGTATTTAATAAAAATTGAATCTCTCTATTTTCTACCAGGAGTAAAATATCTCTTATCATTCCCTCTGCTTATCCAATCAGTTATTAATCATAACCTCTGCTTATCCAATCAGTTATTAATCGCTATTTTGAAATAAAATATATTACACTTATATTTTATTAAATAATAAATAATCTTTAATATTGAAAATTGAATAATAAAAGTTTATTTTATTCTTCGTAATAATTAGGTACCAGTGGTTTGTAAACTTTCCTCCACAATCTTGTGAGTACAGGTACCAACATAAAATCTTGGTCAATGCCATGTAGTGTTATAGTATTATGACAGTATGGTGAGAAGAAGGAAGCAGGTACTGGGAATTTAATAACATACGGAACCAGGAAATCACCTCCTTTCTAATAAGTCAATGCTTTAAATAATCTATTGTAGATTAAACACAATCACCACCATGACACAAATCTGTGAAAATACCAAGGTATCCCTTGAAAATACCAAGGTATGCTTTAAAAATACCAAGGTATGCTTTAAAAATATCAAGGTATCCTTTAAAATTACCAAGGTATTCTTTACCAATGTATCCTTTGAAAATACCAAGGTATTCTTTACCAAGGTATCCTTTAATATAACCAAGGCATCCTTTGAAAATACCAAGGTATCCCTTGAAATTACCAAGGTATCCATTGAAAATACCAAGGTATCCTTTGAAAATACCAAGGTATCCCTTGAAAATACCAAGGTATCCCTTGAAAATACGAAGGTATCCCTTAAAAATACCAAGGTATCCCTTAAAAATACTAAGGTATCCTTTGAAAATACCAAGGTATCATTTGAAAATACCAAGGTATCATTTGAAAATATGAATGGTATTCTTTGAAAATACCAAGGTATCATTTACCAAGGTATCCTTTGAAAATACCAAGGTATCCTTTAAAAATACCAAGGTATCCTTTGAAAAGACCAAGTTATTCCTTGAAAATACCAAGGCATCCTTTAAAAATACCAAGGTATTCTTTAAAAAATACCAAGGTATCCTTTGAAAATACCAAGGTATCCTTTACCAAGGTATCCTTTGAAAATACCAAGATATCCTTTGAAAATACCAAGGTATCCTTTGAAAATACCAAGGTATCCTTTGAAAACACCAGGGTATCCTTTACCAAGGTATCCTTTGAAAATACCAAGGTATCCTTTGAAAATACCAAGGTATCCTTTGAAAATACCAAGGTATCATTTGAAAATATGAATGGTATCCTTTGAAAACACCAAGGTATCCTTTACCAAGGTATCATTTGAAAATTCCAAGGTATCCTTTAAAAATACCAAGGTATCCTTTAAAAATACCAAGGTATCCTTTGAAAATACCAAGGTATACTTTAAAAATACCAAGGTATCATTTGAAAATATGAATGGTATCCTTTGAAAATACCAAGGTATCCTTTACCAAGGTATCCTTTGAAATACCAAGGTATCCTTTAAAAATACCAAGGTATCCTTTGAAAATACCAAGGTATCCTTTAAAAATACCAAGGTATCCCTTGAAAATGAAGCAAATGGAAATGGTGCGTTAATGTTTTAACACCATATTATGATTTCTATTCAGGTAACATTTTGATGGGTCCTGAAGGTGTCCCCTTAATAGGGGTTTTACTGCACTACACAGAAATAGAAGTTTATGTGTTTATTGTAACAGTATCTTTAGGGAGGGTCAATTTCCTTTCTATATTCCTTTGAAGCATAGACCATGAAGGATCTAAATTATTGAAAGTTGAAAGATTTTAGCAAAACCCACACAAACGGACTTACTTGAGTCGAAAACATGAAGTTGTCTGTCAGCTACTGGTTCAGCACCTGTTTCACCTCCTCCAATCACATACATCATATTATTAGCTGTTGCATGCGCGTGACAGGTGCGAGGACTTGGAGGGATACCAGACAGGACAGGTGTTGTCCATAAATCAGTATCTGAACAAAACATTCATTCATTTATCAGTGGAAAATGACTTGAACCATTTATTGTCATTTGCATATAAAATATACATAAACATTATGTTTGCTCTGAGATATATAAAAACAGATAAATTAAAAACAATTAAAAAAGTGTCACATCACTCTCGTACGGAATACTGAGAAGCATTCAGTGCCCGAATGTCGGCTAGATAAAAGCTATAAACTTATATAAATTTATTATATTAATACTTAATTCTTATTTTTACATTACATATTTTTAAAAAAAATGTCTTTAGGCACATGTGGCTAAGAATTAGCAATAGTAAATTAATCACTGTCCTATCAAATAGTTTACCGCGGTAACCCCCTACTTGTCTTGACTGATGAACTGGGTTCTTTAAAGTTGTGTACACTGGACCTACGGTCTATAGTCCTTATCCGAGAAGACTAGTTCCACCACCAGAACTAGGAGCGAGTTGGCCTCGAACCCATGCTGATAATATTGTTGGTTCTTTTAGGAATGGTAAACTGCGCCCCTGCATTAACCGCTCAGCCATTTGATAATAACATTCTAACTACCAAATCAATTAAAACTGTTGGGAGCGCAGCTGTGACCAGTATGGCTTAAACTCCATATTTTAACAGATACAGATACAGATAACTTTTATTGTCCAAATAAACTGGAAATTGCATTTGCTCACTTATCACATAAAAATATCGTATAAAAATATCAGCATACTCACCCAAGTCTAGTTTCTGAATAGTATTGAGATTACCATTCATGTCAGCACCACCAAACACATATACGTTATTATCTGTTAGCCATGTTGTGTGCTCATACCGTGCTTGTAAACCTTTTAATTCTGGTATGTCCCACTCATATTTCTCTATGAAAAGAAATATACACCATCAGTTAAATAAAGAGTAGAAAAGAATTTTTAACCTTAAAAAACTATTTAATAATACTAATATAGTACATTATGCAAAGCCTCAATGCACTTAAGACAAAAAAAATAAAAGACCGGGAAAATAGGACTAAAAAAGGCATCAAAGCATCCTTAAAATAAGCAATTTAACCTACAATTCCGAATCTACAGAAAAGCTCTATCCACACTATCAAGCTGTTGTGACAAAAAAAGTGTGAAAGGTTTCCCAAATATGATAGTAATATGCACACATTTGACACCATTGTGTCCATATATATGGCCACATCACATTTTTTTTATCACAAAGTTTGATAGTGTAGACGGTCACAGTGCATTTCGGCCGCCAATCATTTCGGCCGCCGGTTATGGAACGCCCAAATTCATGAAACTCCAAAAAGGACAAAATATGGCATGATCATTTCGGCCGCCAGGTATGGCGCGCCAAATTGAAATAGCCAGAAATAACTCATTAACTGTACAGTATTACAGTGAAAAAAAATAACTTTATCAAGTCTATGGAACGCCACAGAGAACTATGGTCATTTAAACTAGAGATCAGTTGTGCAATGGGCTAAATACATTTTGTTTTTGCCGTAGGCATAGATTTAAAGTTATATTAGTTACGGTATTTTACCGTCTGAATATTTTGGTCAAAATGAATATTGATTTAATGTTTATTTTTTTATTTATTTTACAAGTCCCGAAGATGCGTGTGCTTTGTAAAAATGTGTTTTATGAATCAAGTCAAGTGTTTTTGACTGGCACATAAAAAAAACTTCAGCATCACCTCCTTCTTATTAAAAAAATATCATTAATATTCACTGTAGTGATGGCAATGTGCACGCTATAATATCACTGCTGTTTCTGGAATTGAAGACCACCGATTCGGCTTTTTAATACAGTATTTAGGCCTAGTAAAATATTAACATTTAAACACACATGGCGTGTCATACATATTCAAGAATAATTACAATTCTGGCGGCCGAAATTAACAATACATATTTTGTCCTTTTTGGCGTTTCATGAATTTGGCAATTCCATAACCGGCGGCCGAAATGACTGGCGGCCGAAATGATCAGACACCGTGTAGACAGAGCTTACTAAAGACAACTTACTAAAGTCTAAAAAATATGTTTCAGAAAAGGATCCATTTGGATTTGCTCCGCCCACAATCAATAGTTTAGATGAAGATTCTTTGTTTTCGGGCACAAAGATACATGTGTGTCCAACACGCATACTAGGTGGCTCACCACGAGGAGACAACACATACCACATATCATAGTTTGGTACATCATCTGCCTCTAGAATTGGATGCAGCTCCATCTCATCTAAAATATAAATATCATAACACAATCAATCAATGTCCAATCTTTTTCATTGTAATTTTAAAAATTAGGGGCAGGAGACGTATGACTGGGCTATCTCGGGCCATCTAGCCTGGCTTAAGCTGTACAGATACCACAGTTGCCATACCCATCTCAGCCGCATATTACAAAATTAGCTAGGACTAGGCCCTAGGCCTGCTTGCCTAGCCTCATCTTCCTAAAAACTGCAGGCAGTACAGTCCGGGCAGCTGCTAGCCTAGCTAGGTAGGCCTCTAACTAGGCCCTCTATAATGCTTTGCGCTATAGCTAGTTCATAGATAGACCTGGTGCTAGGTAAGGTATAAAAATAACATATTAGGCTTTTTGAAAAATACTGCATTTCATCACGATTCGTTGATCGTATTACTTTAATTACACTTTGTAAAATAAAACAACTTATTGTTTACCATCACGACGACAACACGTTCTCCCGGAATCGGTCGAGCGCCCTCAATAGCTTGGCTAAAGTTTACATTATTGCAGCTGCTACTACACGTCACACTACACTCTACTAATACTGAAAATGAATAATCTATTATCTTCGTATATTTTTCAGTTAAAAAAAAACATAACGAAAAGTAAGCCTATAATATCTACATTCAACATATTACATTGAAAAACTTTAAATTATAAAGTGGTAATAATTGGGCCTATAAAATAACTTGGCACAAAACAGTAAGACACATATGTGTCATGTCAAATTTAAAAGGCTTTAGGCACATATGCACACATTTTACACCATTTGTTTTATCATAAAATATACAATGATTTAGATTAGTACGTGGGATTCCAATAGTAGTAATGCATGTACTTATTACCAGGCTTACAGGACAACACTAAAATGCTAGATAACGAAATTCAGTTAAGTACGGGGAGCCGTTTATCACATTTTAAAATGGATCAATCGTAACTTTTCTGAAAAGAACATTTAATACTCTATCTATCTAGAAGTTACCGATCTTTCTTTAAAAACAAAATTATATCTTTAATTTAAGATCGCCGATGTAACCGAATAAATAATGGAAATCGGTATACTTCTTTTTAGTTTTTAGGTTCACAAATTTTATTTTACGCCCCGTATTCCGTGGGTTACGGTAGTCTAGTTTAACTAGACATGGTCAATATTTAAACTACCCACTTTAACAACACTTAATGTTTGTAATGGTTCAGCGTTATTAGTTTAAAGTTCAGTTTATGCATGTTACACGAATCATTCGAATGATCAATAGACTCTTGTATCTATTGATAAAAGCAACAGCAGGCGAGTGAAGATCACAAAACAGTTCGTGCTCTGAGTCGTTTTTGTCGTTTCAATTGATTTGCTTTCATGTATAATCCAGTATCTTACGCAGTATGTATCCTTACAAGGAATCAGTTGATTATGGTCCACAATGGGAAGAGAAGAAACTGTCACGTGGTTACCAGGCAACTTTGTTTCCACCAATAAGATCTAGACAAAAAGTTAATGGAATTCAACAAAAACTGTCATCGCCACATCATCGAAGATTATCTGAATCAAGTTGTTATTTAGAAGCAAGAAAACGAATTGGAATAACTAATCCAAGGAATCAGGTAAACATTGTTAATATGGATTATTCAAATGGCAAAAGGTTTGATTCATCGCGGTTACCTTTACCTGGTTCTAGTCTGACATTCTGCGATGACTCCCCTGACAACAGGTTTCGCCGTGCGTCGTTTCCAGTCGATAGCAAACATTTACAACCAGCAAATCATGACAGTTCTCCTTCTGGATTTTTAACTAGACCACAGACGGTCGGGCATTCTGCCTTTGAAAAACCTCGGCGTTCTTCAGCGCTTCAAACGATACAAAGACGTGATAGACAATATAGTATAAATACAGCAGGATTTAGCTACGTCACTCGTAGAAACAATATTCAACCGTCTAACTTTTTATATGGTCGAAACGTCGGATTACGAAGCACTTCTCAAAACATTGGAGCATTTGATTATGACAGACAAAACGAAAGTGACGTATTGTCAAGTAGTAGCAGCGATTACAGATTTAAAAATAATCTTGCTTATGTGTATAATGATGATCAGAGAACTAGCGAAAATGTTAATAAACGGAATAAAAAAAGAGAAAAGTTAGCTCCGTGGGAAAAACAGTATGACCACGAGGAATGTGATCTAGAATTAGTTAGTCCATTGACGGTAGAAAATCTAGAAAAGAGACTTTTCGACGAAGAAGAGCAGGATAACAATTTGCGAGTTTGGGAATGGATTTCAAATAAGCAGCAACCGGCGGACATCCAGTTGACTAGCACATCATTAACATTAGATGGAAAATCTTCAATTAAATCTGGAATGTCTAACAACAGGTTTGATCTGGATCCACTAACAATCATCGAGGAGCAGGAACCGTAAAATTGTTTTGAGATTAAAGCTTGGTTTCTATACGCACGGACGAAGACGCAACGCAAACAATTGACCAATGACAACCGACAGTTCGAATAATCAATCGGCTACTGTGATTGGTCAATTCAATTAAAGCTTGGTTCCCACTAGAACGTAACGCAAGGACGTAAACGCAATGCAAGCGTGTTGACCAAAGCGTCAGTTTGAATAATCCATCGCTTGTCATTGGTCAACTAACTTACGTTGCGTTACGTCCTTGTGTTGCGTCTCTAGTGGGAACCAAGCTTAAGAAGGGTTGTTAGGTAGCCTTGCATTAAGTAAACCAATGATTTTCAATTATCAAATCATCAAATGATCTGCCAATTCGGATCAGAGTATACTTGTAGACACATTCGTCGCAAGCGCAACTTAAGCGTGGTTTCCACTAGGATGTAACGCAAGGACGTACACGCAACGCAAGCGTGTTGACCAATGACAAGCGAAGAACACTTTTTCAGATATCGTATAACAATCTGTATAATTTCATATAACTTTTTATAAAATAAAATGTTACTATTTTAAAGTGTCAATGAATAATCTTTTTTCAGTTATCCAAGTAAGCTACTATTTAATACGCAAAGCGCGACGAAGAGGTGTACGTACGTGCGCACTCAAGCAGCAGCAGCAGCAAACTTGATTCTGCGTGGTAGGCTTGTGATTGGTCAACTTGCTGGCGTTGAGTTCGCAGTGGGAACTAAGCTTAAATAATAAAGACTATCATTCATATTATTACATATATCTTAAATAAACATTTATGTAAAAGGATCGCAATCTAAATCTCTATTAATATTATAATTTATTATATATTTCAATCTCTTAAATGCATTATAAATGACTTTGTATCGATTATCTGATCACATATTTCAATACAAAGATAACTTTAAAGTATGGCATGATATTTCAAGAGCCCTCTGCCCACGATTATTGTTATAAATACAAAGATATGAATTTATTTATGTCTGCTATCATTGATATGAATGACTGTGTTGTAGTTTAAATAATGCTTTATCTGATGTTACCAACAATGAACCCGCAGTAACATAATTTAAACAAAAGCAATGACCTCAGTTGACATGAATATAGAAACTTCACTGCATTAATAGAGTAAGGCCCATTCACACTAGGACGATAACGATACATAGATAAGCATGCATTTTTTTTACATAAAACAAAAGAAATTAGAAAGATTTTCCTTCTAGAACTATAGGATAATCACTTATGCTGTGCTTGGTAAAAATATATTTTTTAAACCCATTCAAATGACGTCATGATTAATAAAATCATTTATCAATCCTACCGTCATTTGATTGGATATGTGAAAATATCATTTTTATCAAAGGAAGCATAGATGGTTATACTATAGTTACAGGATGAAAATTTGTTTTCTTTTTATAAGAAAAGAAAAATGCATGCTAGTTATCTATTTATCGTTGATCGTTATCACCCTAGTGTGAATGGGCCTTTAGTCCAGTTGATCAGACTTACTATACAGTACTATCATAACCAAACACACACAATATTCAATAACAATTACCCTGTTTATAATTATAAAAATATTAATATTATATATATAAATATCCCACTAAAATTACTTTACATCTTAAAATGACACAAAACCTGTTTACACATAAAAATATTCATCTTATGAATTAGACTATTGTCATAAATTAATTTATATATTGCCACTTTATCAGCCAATCAGCTGCCTTCTATTAAAAGCTCACCCAGATTTCACTGAACACAAGATTCCACTTTTGTTTTCTATAATGTCATAATATCATATTATTATCTTTGTATATAACCAAGTATAGTCCCAAGGGCCTTGTGTTTGTGATTTGCCAAAAATTATAAATTATAGGTGGTAATTATACTAGGATTATATTAACAATGGATATGTGCGAATTTAGCTTAAATTTGGTTGGGGGTTGGTGGGGGTTGCGGTATTGAAGGTGAGTGTTATTATACTCAAGAACTACTGCATATAAGCTTGGTTGATAATCCCTCCATGACTACCAAATGGATCTTTGTATGAAGGGAAATCTGGAAAGTGTTGTTGCTCATCGTCGTCGGCAGACAGGCCTGCAGGGGTAGAGCTGACAGAGACTGTTGACTGTGCGTCATCTTCTACAGTGTTTATCACCCACTTATCTCCATTATACTCTAGATGAGTATTCTTGGTGTGTAGGAACTTTGAGTTGACATACAATGACTCATCATGACCCTGAGACATAAGAAAGCAAGTTATGTAAAGCTCTGTTCACACACAGATTCATCATGACCTTTAAACACAAGAAATCAAGTTATGTAAGGCTGTGTGAACACACATATTCATCACTATTCCACTTTTTTCACCCATACACAAACAACATGACAAAATGTTACATTCCACTACAGACAGGAGTCATTACAATATATTAAGTACAGTATGCACAAAGCACATATAAAGAAAAAATGATGATTAGAAATCATATTAGAATTATTTTACGAACCTCATTTTCACTTCGCATTACAATAGCTCTACCTTCCTGTCCATTCCACATTGGAGTTGAGTACTTGTTTTGAAGCAACCTACGAGCACGGAGCGACAACCCCTGCTCAATGACCAACACTATCTGGGCCCACTGTAAACAGGTAACATACATGTTACTTTTTGTTTCTTTAGTCACACAGTTATTGGTTTGAGTCTAAAATGGTATTTATACCAACAGTTTAAACCTAAACTTTTTTTTCTATTAGGCCTATTAAAAAAACAAACCTGTCTTTGGTATTCGTTTTTTGCCTCATCAATTTTAATGAATGTTGATGCCATCATTGCAATCAGCATGTTAATCAACAACAGGGAAACTATGATCATGTATACCGCAAACAATAGCTACAAAATGAACCAAAAATAATTATTCCTGCAATATTAGTAAAACTAGATCAGTGTATAAATAAAATATGTATTTCTTTTTAATAAGGGTGGTCCATTATTTGAAACCTTGGTGGTTCAACATTTGGCATAATGACTGAAATCATTCCTCTTCCTAACTGTAACATAATGTCTACACACATATAACCGTGTTTGACATGTTCTACGTTATATAGATATACTTCCATATTCAATTTCAATTTCAATTTATTTCCACAATATAATAAAAATACATACATAAATGCTATGAAGTGATTATGTGGGGGGGGGGGGGGGGAGAGAGTCATATAAGTCATAAAGACTTTAAGTTTTACCCACCCCAAGATATAACATTATATATGAAAAAGAAAAAAAAAATACATAAACTAATAAAAAATAAAAGAAAACAAAGCTACAATTTCTATTTAAACCATATTATCCGATCTTAACTGGTCTTATAAAATATATATATTTAACGTTCATCATATCTTGAAAGTAAATAGTTCACCTAATATGGATGCATTACCTTAGCAATAATATGATGCTGTGTTTGTTCAAACTTGTCATAAATATCTTCAAATTCACCGAGTGACATAATGAATATCCCAACAATGGAATGAAGTATGTGGTAGTCTCTGTCTCCAGGTTTTGGTTCGTAACTAACAAATATTACATGCATTGCTGAAACAACAATTAAATAAACTCTTTAATTTGTCTAACAATCTAGATCCGATGGTAGTTTGCCGATGAGGGCAGTATAGAGGAGAGATAAGAGATACGGCATAGGTAGTGAAAATGTCTCTAACACAACGTTTTTATGTGCTTATTATTCATACCAAATATACATGGTTACAAAAGTATATAATAATTTTGTTGTCAGGCTGACATCAAAAGTCAAAGGATGACAAAAATGAGTAGTGTCTTACCTTGTGAGAATCCCATAACAAATACCACAAAAATTGCCAAAAATGTCAGGAGATCACCAAACAACATCTTGTAAAAGATAAATACAAATTTACCAACCAACGGGAATGCTCTGAAAAGAAATAATTTATGAACATTAATATTTTTAATTATTTTATTATTTCTTACTTCATCATTAACTCATTGAAAAACACAAAATTAATGAAAGAATTGAAATCAAAGGTCATAAATAACTTAATTTACATAAACAGTACCCCGCTGCTAAAGCTTGGTTCCCACTAGGACGCAACACCAATGAGTTGACCAATGACAAGCGATAGGTTGAATAATTCATCGCTTGTGATTGGTCAAATCCCCTACATTGCGCTACGTCGTTGTGTTGCATCACTAGTGGGAACCACGCATTAATTAGGTTCATTTGTTGAAATCCAACAACACTGGGTTGTCAAAGGCCTCTGTATAAAAGTGGCCAGGTTGAAACCTTACAGTACTGGTGGATACGGCCCTAAACTAATGTCTTTTAGTTAAATATATTAATAGATAACAATTGTACTAACTCAGTGGAGTACCTAAACGGCATCAGGGAGCTAAGCAGTAATATAATGACTCTGTAAAGTTTGTTTACCTTAAAAAGAACATAAAGTAAGGAACTGATGTTAAAACAGCAACAATAAGAAGAGAATCTTCATAATGGGGTGCACATGGAGGAATGCGACCAAACAGACTCAGAAGAACCAAGAAACAGGAGAAGAGGAACAGACAACGGGCTGGTGCTTTCAACTGTTAGAAATGAAGATAATATTGAAGTTTTTTAGTCATGTTTTCTTCAGTTTACACGGTTTAACATGATTGAAAGGAAAAGTATAACATTATTAAGCTATGTCTACACTATCTGAAATATAATGTGCCCATACATTGACATGCTGATGTCATATCACTACCATATTCAAGCATATCACACTTTTTTGTCAAACTAGTTTAATAGTGTAGACAGAGCCTTAGTCAGTGAAAACAATTTCATCTGATTTTGATTTGATTGATTGACGTCATCTAGCTGGTAGCTAGACAAAACTGTACTGGTTAATAAATTTATGAACTCTATCTTACTATTAGTCAGTATTTTAAACTTTTCATTGATTGATTGAAAGAAATGAACATAGTATGTTACCAGAAACATTTTGGCATCTTTTCCATGCTGCCTAACCTCAATCAATCCAAAGAGTAAGTAAAAGACACAGCCTATATATGAAAAGGTTTCACAAACTATACGTACCTAGAAAAAGAACACATAACTGAACATTCATGACATATAGGTTTAATGTTAAAACTGAGTAATATAACCACAGCAGAAACCTATTCCTAACGCCATTAAGTTTCTAATACATAGTTTCTAACATATACATACACATACATATATAAATCCAAAGGAAAATTACTGAAAAATGACAATGCTGTGGGTATCATTGGCTGGATCTCAATGGAGATACAAATAAAATAAGCACTGACAATGCTGTAGGTATCAGTGGCTGGATCTCAATGGAGATACAAAAAAATAAGCACTGAAAAATGACAATGCTGTGGGTATCAGTGGCTGGATCTCAATGGAGATACAAAAAAAATAAGCACTGAAAAATGACAATGCTGTGGGTATCAGTGGCTGGATCTCAATGGAGATACCAATAAAAAGCACTAAAAAAATGACAATGCTGTGGGTATCAGTGGCTGGATCTCAATGGAGATACAAATAAAATAAGAACTGACAAAATGACAATGCTGTGGGTATCAGTGGCTGGATCTCAATGGATATACAAAAAAAAGCGAAAAGCTAAATCAAAACGATAAGTAAAACAGCCAGAAAAGTTAGCAGAGCTTTCGGGCAACACTAGCCCTTCATCAGTGCAAGTGAAGGAATTTGGATAATGTCATAGTATAAGAGCTGGCTTATACTATATATATATATATACACACAAAAAATTAGACATAAGGACAAATTAAAAAAAAAAAAAAGCAAACTGAGAAAGATTAAAAACTACGAAAATGTATAACTTAAGTTTGAGAAGGAATTGTATTATATATATATCATTTTGTGTCTTCCATGCCATGGTCAGAAATATATCTACAGCAATAAATGTTGTTACTTACAACATCTTTTCCCGTATCGGCTTGCAGTATATAACAACGGTCTTGAACAGTTTCATTGTTCATTGTACCATCTTGTGCAAATTCTTGTGAAGCCTGTTAATAATTAATTAAAAATAATATTGTATATGACAGTGTATAGTCCCATGCTCAAGTACAATGTAGGATAAATTGGAACACAACATTTTGATAAATTCAATCAGAGTATAAACACACTCACAAATGTCATGGCCTTTAGGAATTATAGTTGAGTGATCCTCCGTAATACTGTACTACTATATAGAGTACTGTAATAGATATTTCAAAATAACCTATACATTTTCTATGGATATATATATATATATTTTTTTAAACCATATTTAATGAGGGTGAATCCATCCAGCAATTGCTGATCATTAGGGACCCCCAGAGGTTCACAAGACAAACATATACACAAGCTGCTCTTCATAAACAAAGTATTATTACAAGTCTTTGGGAGTGGAGTTGTGATTTTGTCTATAGAAAAAATCCTGACATGTGACGGGACTTAAACCCAGGATCCTGTACTTAGTGTAAATGCCTCTGGTACACTGTTTTGAAACAAATTAAATGTGAATGTAAATTAAACTTTCAAGTATATATACCTTTCCTGCTCTTAGATAAAATGAAGTGCAAAAACACAACAAATATATGATGTAGGCAACCAGTCTGAAAATGAAGTGCACTTTAGCAAATGTCTTCCATTTCTGTTCTATTATGTGAAAGACAAGGCCTTTCAACATTGGCAGTCTATCCATACCACTCTGTGGAACAAAAAGGTAGAGTTTAATACCGAGTAACACAGACCCAGCATCCTACACTAATTCCACATTCTCATATCAAGTGAATAAAACACAAGTAAAATCCTGAAAGTACTTGGTATTTAATGGAAAATCTCACTTAAGTCACATGAATATTGATAAGATGATTGCTTAATTGTCTTGTCATTGTTAGTGAATGTCAGCAATCAAAAATGAAATGATAGAATGTATTATGGTATCATCATTTGAATCATCTAGGCTCCATAACAAAATGATGAAGATCCTGAGATGATCTGATACCGGTGTCTTTTTGTGTCTGCCTTTTTAATTAAACTTATTTATGCAATTGAATTTGTAACTATGGTTGCCGTTTCCGAAATAAAAGTAAAATGAATGAATGAATAACTTTATGTAAGACAAAATAAGTTTCAGTACTCGGCATAAGGTTGTTGCTTAACTATTACTATTGAAATATTTCAATCTTTTTTTTTCCTTTATGGAATACTACAGAATACAGAAGAAATCAGATTTTATTTTTATTTCATACAATGGATTGTCATCATGTGTTGTTGCGGGTATGTTTTTGTTATTCAAACCTAAAAAAAAATGTTACCTTGTAAGCGATTGTATAAATAGCTGACTTTGAGTTCAGTGTGCCATCCATGTTGATGCTGTCAATGTTGTTTAAATTATACGCTGCACAAGTAACAGTTCCAAAGTTCCACTCCAACTCTCGCTCAAGATTCAAAATGTGCTCAAACAAGACTGGTCGCACGAGGTAAGCAGCCAATGAGAGGCAGCTAAACCCTCGTCTATTTTGTACTGCAAGGTTACCACCAAGCTCAAAGGCTATCGTTAAAATCTCCTGAAAAAATTATATTTTATTTTTGTTATTGTAGTTCTGTAAAAACAGAAAATTACATAAACCACAGAAATTTGAATAGACTTAGCATATACTTATACTTAGCATATACCTATATATACTTATACTTAACATATACCTGTACTTAAACTTAGTATATACTTATACTAAACATATACTTATACTTAGCATATACCTGTACTTAAACTTAGTATATACTTATACTTAACTTATACTTATACTTAGCATATACCTATACTTAAACTTAGTATATACTTATACTAAACTTAGCATATACCATGGAGGAAAAAATAATTATATTTTCCTCCATGCATATACTTAACTTGATGTTACTTGCTAGCTTTATGGTACTGTATTAGTTAAAGATGTATTGTCCCTTTGACTAATAAAAAAAAAAAAAATAACAGATTTTGAAAAAAGGTGGGTCATTTTAAAGTATCATAATAGTTATTAACTATCACCAAAAATTTGTCGGAAAAAAAATCATTTAACTGAAATACAGACGTTTTTTGGTTAAAAAAATAACTTTGACTTCCAGTCAAAGTTTTTGATCAAAACATATCCCATAATGAAACATGCTTGTTTGGCTAGTCTGTATGCATAATTATAAAACTTCCTCACAATCTGTGTGAAAGTACCTTCTCAACCGTAACGAGTTGTAAACAATCCTAATTAGCATCATGCATAATGCGTACTCGTGGTTTAAATCTTTGTTTACTTTCGCTCGCGACGATTTTCCAGACGAAATGTAATCAAACTATTTTACCTGTTAATTACGTAAACTTGTTGCTTTTGGCTCGAATTTTCAACTTAAAGTGAATAACTTTAATATTACTTTGATATGGCCAATTTAAATTTAGAATATTTTGACCTTCATCTTTTTGTGTTTCAAGGGACAATACATCTTTAATAATTGTTATAAATATTATAATAATCTAAATATCAACTTATGTTACTTCCTACTGTAGATTGGGTTCTAGATAGCGATCCGCCCGTCTTTCCACCAATCAACCAAATCACCCGATCATTAGTTTTTACATATTTAATAATTGAAATGAAAAAAGTACCAGTTGATTGTGTATGACTGCAATATGCAAAGCTGTGTTACCATTAGAGTCTTGAGCGTTCATGTCACCACCTTTGGCATGCAGATATCGAAAAATGTCAGTAAAGCCTAGAGAAGCAGCAAAAGACAGTGGATACTCTCCCCAATATTTGGCCCTTAAAAAAAAGACAAAAAAAGTGAATTAGTGAAAACTTATAAAAAATGGTTTTAACAATGTTAATGTTACAAATTGATGTCTGTATTCTAGTTTTCCCATGACTTAGATGATTGTATGGGCGTGGCAGATGAGATACAGCAGTAGTACTCATCATGATACGATACACAGGCTTAAGCCATCTCCCATTAAGAACAGTGAAAAGAATTAATTAGAGTAATTGAGTGGGATAGAAATACATTGTACTGATGAAGAAGAAATCCTGTCCCTTGCCCCACCCCACTAATTTACAATTAAAAAGATACCACCCGCCCCTCCTTCCTCCACCCCTTTTACTTTAGAATCATTGATACTGTCAGTCTAGAATACTAAGCAATTAAACATTACATATTCTCAAACAAACCCATCGTAATCCGTCTTCAATGCTATTTGCACATGCTCGTGGTCATAAGTGTCGTATCGTGTCTTCAGTTGATCCTCCGTACTAAAGAAATGGCCGCAGCATCTTGCGTTGATGTCAGCATTGTGTTCAACAAGAAATTGGACCATCTTGAAATTATCATTTGCAATTGCCATGTGAAGACAGGTCTCACCTGGTGCAAAGTATTAAATAGTAATTATTGAGTTATTCAAAAATGATTATTAGCAATAATAAAAAAAAAATGTTTAAAAAATTTTCAAGGGGACAATCTTTATTATGTTTATTTTAAATACAAGATTATATTTGCCTCATGAATTATTCATGAATCAATGGAACATGCAAGTATAATAATTTTGTAAAAGGAAATGACAAACTTGTATCCATTTATTATAATGCTCAGACAATACTTACCATAATACATATCATTAGTGTAGATATCATTAATAAGTGTAGGATAAGCAGTGACAAGTCTCATTGCTAATTCCATATGTATCTTTGTCTTGTTCAAAAAGCAAAGGTGTAAAATTGTCTCCCCAACGGATCCTCTCTTATCAACATCCCAGCATTGCTCTCTGTACAGACCACCTGTAACAAGGTGATTTCTGATTGGTTAAATGTTTGAAGAATAGACCCATGTGCATAATATTTAGGTGAAAAAGAAAAGAAAATTACACCTACCAATCGTCGTTTTTTCTCCTGTTATCAGCTTGTCCCTTTTTCTTGAGCATGTGTTATGTCGAATTTCAATAAGAGTTTTAATTGGTATCTTTTTATTTTCACCGACATATAAATAAGCACGTACTAATGGACTTCGTATAGTGTCTTCAAACTCATCCCATTTTCCAGTCCCTATCGCCTTCTTGGCTAAGGTCACCAGTCTGCCTCCACCTTTTGAGTTTACAAGGCTGTAAATTTCTGTCGAGTTTTCGTCAATTTGCTGCTTGGTTCCAGAGTCATCTTCGTCTTTCTGTGAGCTTCCTGTGACCCCCATTTTGACCTGCAACCGGTCCTCTATTTCTATTTTGGGTTACTAAACCATTATCACTCTTTGTCTAGGAATTTCAGCAAAGGTGGGTGGGTAAGCGATTACCGGTATTATTACATACCGCAGTTTTCACGTTAGGCCATTTTTTCGATCGTGTCTTTTCCTGTTTTCTATACAACATAGCTTTCATAATAGAAAACCTTGGCACAGTATGCACATTTTCACCAAGCGTATACAGAATTTTAGAAAAGCTATTGACATTTCAACTAAGTACCGCCCCTTTGTGCCCTGAGCCAAAAATAAGCGATTTTGATTGGTCGAGTACGTGTCCAATTTTCTAAGTGCAGTGTCGTAGATAACAATGAATATTCATATCATTAGAGGACGTTAGCAACAAATAATTGGCACTTAGCAACAACAAGCACTGCAATGTTTGTGTTGTTCACAGGTTGGTGGTGCGGTGATTCACAATAAAAGACGTGTATTTAGCCGTAAACTACAGCCTCGGTGGTTTATTACTATTTTTCTGGGAAGTCTATCTATCAACTATATTGCTTCAATATGATGAACACAGATATGCAAAATTCCACGACGTGGAATATAGATCGCCGCAGGGAATTTTCTCAACTTAAACCAGGAACTCAAGTCCCAGGGTAAGTAGAATTATGTTTTTAGACCCAGCATGGAACATGTGTTATATTGTTTTCGTAATGTAATGTAATCTTGCATGTAAAGCGTGCCATGGAAACATGTACAGGTCATTTTTGTAAAGCTCTGTGGTTAACTACTGATGTTTCAAAATAAATAATATATTTATTATTATTAAGCATTGAGGTACTATTTAAAAAATAATATAAATAATATCATAAATATCAATAAAAATCATATAGGTATATAAAATGTAATAGTTAATTATATCTCAACCGTAGGTTATAATAGTTTCGCCCACCATCAGTTGGCTTTCTCAAAGTGTAGTGATACGTTATTTACTATTATAACCTACTGTTGAGATATAATTTACTATTACATTTTATTTGTAATTCCAACCGAATGAATCTTTTTAACATATAGGTATATTTAGCAGAATTTTAATTTCAGTTCTTCTTGTTATACTTTTTCTCCTGTATGTAATACCAAAGGCAATCTAACAACCGGATGCTGAGCTCCTGAGATCAAAGGGTTTATCTGTGGCTGCGGCAGGATAAGTTCTACGCCCCTTAACAGGAACCGCACTCCACACAGAATATGTATAGTTCAGTTTTGTTGGTATTTGTTGCAGCCAGATCAAAGAACTGTTACGAGTTCCTATTTCAAGCTCAGCATCCTGTTAGGTTGCCTTGGTAATACTGTACCTATATTCTACATACTGACAACTTCTGTGGCAATGGTAGAAATATTAAAATTGAAACATAAACATTGCTTATTTTTTTGTCAGATATAACGGATACATTGAACAGTATAAGTACCATGTTGGAGACACATACGGAAACGCAACCAGCAAATTAGCCAAGGTTTGTTGTTAGCTGACTTTTTAGTCGAATCATAGAGATATCTCTATGGTCGAATTCCACAAAATTCATATTTTAATAACAATCTTAATTCAATTCTATTTATTATATCATATGCATAAACTACAAAAATCAACAAGCAAATTAGCCAAGGTTTGTTTTTAGTAATATAAAGTAATCGTTTATATTGACAATCTCAATTCGATCAATTTATAACATTTATGCATAAAATACAAAAATCTTTTATATAAAATATTTTAAATGGAATTGAATTGAGATTTTCATTAGACGATGAATTTTTTAAAATAATATTTTTTTTGCCACCAATGAATAATAACCAGGATTGATATAGGCTAAAGCCCAAACATATTCTGCACTCAATGCATATACTGTATTTGTTTTCAGACATACACAAACCATCATACAATCCCAGATACATGGCCTATTGATTTCAAGCCAGAGCGTCAATACGGAGGCTTAGGTCTGGGTGGGCCAGATGACACACCTCAATCAGATGCACCTTTTAGGCTACCAAAATCAACTGGTGACAACAAGCTCACTGAGAAAATGGTTCCAGGCTATATGGGTTAGTCACTTTCATTCTTGATTATTTTTAATATCTATTTTATGGGGCAAAGTCATGCACTATAATATTTATATGGTTAGAGCATTGGACTTCCACCAGTTGTTGTCTGTCAAACTAGGGACAAAAAAAGGTGTGATGGGCCCAAATATGGTAGTAACTAATATGACATCATCGTGTCCATACTGTATATGAACACATCACATTTTTTTTGTCACATAAAGTTGATAGTATAGACAGAGCTTCAGCTCCATTTTAAAATAATTTATGAAAAAATGTTAATATGCCCATTCTTTATTTCAGGTTATATACCAAGAATGCCGTTCAAATTTGGAAACACATACAAAGAAGATTGTGACGTTTGTATCGATGATTTTTTTAATAACACAAGAAACCATGATCAGAAGATAGGTACATTAAAAAAGTCGGTATCGCTAGGTCACAGACTTCAGCCAGTCACGTCAGACAAAGTTGTTATCAGATCCCTGAATCAGTATCGAGATAGAAACCCCACCGGAAAAATACTTTTAGGTTTGTATAAGGTTTTTGTATTGGATATCTAAATTACAATTTGTCAAAGTACTAATATTTTAATTGATTGCATTACATGATGGTACCATGAAAATGAACTGGCCATCTTACCACATTTAGGTTGAGGCTTAAATAAAATTTGTTTACACCATATTTAATGAGGGTGAGGAGACAAGACAAGACAAGACAAGACAAAATGCTCTACATAAACAAGTCTTTGGTAAGGGAGTTGTAATTTTGTCCTTAGAAAAAATCCTGACATGTGACGGGACTTGAACCTAGGACCCTTGACTTTTACATTACACAGTGTTCAAGATTTAATGAGGTTTTCTTCACAAGTAAATTATATTTATTTTTTACTGACATTTTTACAGAGGACAAACGTAAATTTACAGAGGCACCAATGCCTGGATATCGTGGCTTTATTCCACGGCAAAGTGTCACCGAATTGGGTCTTGGTACACGTTACCATGAAATGTGTGAAAAATCACTACGTAATTTCCAAGACTCGACACTTTTACATCGAACCAAGATTAAAAATCAGCTACAACCAAAGTAAGTGTTAAAGAAGAAAATAAACATATTCAATATATATATGAAGTACACTGTAATTGTTCTGTTGTATTAAATGCCAGAGCATGAGAATTGTTTTTTAATGAAATAGAAACTTTTCATCAAAATCAAAGTTTTATTGTTCAGAAAGCGACGGAAAATAGAATTTGTTCTCAAAGTCCCAATTTTTTCAGATTACTATTTAGTTAGGCATTTAAAAAGGTTAAGTTAGGAAAACAAATTTTGCATTTTAATTTGCGCACGTACCATATTAGATAGTACACAAAATGAAAACTGTAATATTTCTCTACAGCACAACATTATCTAATAGTGAAGCTAAGGCAAGTCTTCAATTGACAACCAGAGACGATCAACAAGGCATGAATCAGCGAAGAATATATAAGCCAATCGGAATGGTTCCCAAGTACACTGGCTACTTACCTCGTAAGTTTAAACTTAAGTTTTATAATAAACTCTCCCAAAACCATTCTGGCCCAAAGTATTTCTGGAAAGACTACATTTTCAAATTTAATAGAAACAAATATGAACAGTTTTTTAACAAAAATAAAAGGTTTTTCCCCTGAGTGTACAGAAGTTTTGTTGAAAAAGTTGTTGAGGGGGGTGGGTGTGGATCACAGGATAATGAGAATCTAATCATGCGATATTATTTATTGTCATTTTAATGAGGTTTTTGGTTGGTTACATTTTGATTTACATACAATTAAACCAACAGCATCATCTTATTATGTTTTTTTTTTCTAGAAATGCGTTACCGTTTTGGCCAAACGTACGGAGACACATCACGGTCACTTCCAGTTTGTGCTCATGAACAATACAATTATGGGAAGTATTTACAAACTCAATCAGTGTAGGACAACAAACCAACTAATTATTGGTATATACCTTGCCATGCAAAGCTGATCATAAGCTGTTCACAGTCGTGGTGCCATGTTTAGAAATCGTGATCAGATGCCTCTCTAGAAATCAAGCTTTTTATATTTCAGTAGGGTACTTGAGAAGGGGAGTGGTATAACGCAGAGGCCTATATGCCCCTGGTATAGGAACCCTAAGTGGCCCTCCAATGCTGGAGGCCTTGAGCATTTTTAGCCTGTTTTGACATATTTTAATGCCTCTGGGCACTGCTCAGGGTTTAGCCAGTGAGTGCTCATAGCTGTTACGCCACTGAGAGTGGGGTTGTTGCTGTCTGACAATCAAATGTAATTGTGTATAGACTGAGCCACTGCATGGTTTTAATAAGGTTGTATTTGTCAATGGCAAATCATTTTTTAGGGTGTATAATGTGTAATGTGACTAGAGGGTGTATGCTGGTTCTGACATTGTGGGATCTTAATAAACTAAATCCAGGTGTGTCGTCCCTATTTTTAAACTTATTTGTGGCTTGGCTTTCCAGCAGCAGGAAAATGTACCCCCTTACTTTACTTATCATGTGGTTAGGTTTACTAAATCTCTGTCTAAACTAGTTTTATGAAAAAAGTGTGATGTGACGTCATCGTGTCTATATATGGGCACATCACATTTTGTTGTCAGTTTGACTAAGCCCTTTTTATATGCAAATATTTACAGTATATACTTTATTGATTAGGAGTAGTGCAGTTTAAAACCAAACAAGAACTGCATTTAGTTGATATTGGTGGATACCGTTTACATTAGTAAGCAACCTTAATTCACTTCCAATGATAATAGGCCTACACCACAGGTAAAATACCAAATCACCAGACAAAATTAAAGCAAATATACCTGTCTGTGTTAACCAATGTATGCTAGTCTTGTAATCCACTATTATTAGCAAATCATCCATTTTAGATACCAATTTGAATGTGAATTTTGATATCAATATTGTGTTGTTCATATGCAATTAAAAAGCATATACAAATGTACTTATACATTCCATGATATAATGTAGTGACATGCTATTTGAGCAAACTTTAGTATTTCTTAGTGTTTTCTTTGCGTATTTGCAAAATACAACAGAATGCATTGTAGTGTGTTGTAATCATAATTTGTCATTTCATTGAGCAAAACTATAATTTACTTCCCACCGAAATCTGATCATGATTTGGTTAGTAAGGATATATTATGTCACTTTATAGTGTAGAATATATTAGAATATGCAAATTAATTGATGCATGCTTGACTGAATAAATATTTAATATTAAGTGTGTGACAGGTTCTTTTTGTAAAAATATGTTTAAAATAAACTAGTCTTCTGTACTGCACTGAAAAATTTAGAATTTAGTGTATTAAAATATGACTATACATTGGTGGATGTGTACAGTATAGTTATCACTACAGTACACCAAACTTAACAGGAGAATTAAGTAAACTAATTCACAGATGGTATTTAAGTCTAGAAATATAAAAACAATCCTACAACTGGACTAAAGACAATCAAATACACCAGTGTTTTGATTTTTATAAATTATAAGTGGTTTTGGGAATTATTATATTAGGAAATTATTTGATTTAAATAAAATTATGCTTTTTTAAACCACATTGTTTTTATATGCTTATTGAATCATATATTGCCAAAGCTCTATTTATTCATCAAATCTATGCCATAATGTCACATTTACACGTTCGGTTTAAATGATGGTTTCTAGACCAAGCCTTTTAAACCCAAGATTTTCCTATTTGCTTTATGAAAATCCTGAAATTAAGGATCCTATAAAATGTGTATGTTTGGTGTGCAGATGCCCAAATGGGTATAAAATTGTACACAAACTCGATACATGATAATATATGCATTTTATTACAAGTCAAAACACAGTTACTGTATTTTGAAAATGTTATTATCTATTAATTATACCCCAATTATCATTTCATAATATTTTAACTTCAATGATATTTTTGTTTACATGCAATTAACATCTGATATGCTTTTAAAGCTTTTGGGAAAAACACTGTGTGCTCTCACAATCTTGCTAATCCATAGTTTTCATTATATGAATCCAATTTAATAAACATTTTTTTTTAAAGATACCTAATCTTTTTGTTTACAATTAAAACAACATTATTGAATTGCAACTTCTGATTTGCTTTTGAAGCTTTTTTGGCAAACATTTCAGCTACTGTTATTTTTCATTATATGAATCCAATTTATCTTTATAAATAACACTTTAAAAAAAAAGATGCTTAACCTTTGTGTTTACACAAATTAAAACATAAATTATCTAATTTCATTGCAACCCCTGGTTTGCTTCTGAAGCTTTTTTTAGGGGCAAAAACACTCACAATTTGATACGATTATAGCTTTCATTATATGAATCCAATTTGTCTTAATAAAATATTTTTCTATGATGGCTGTTTTAAACTTTCATCTTGCTTATAAATAGAAATAATTATGCAATACATTATTTGTACAGAAAAATTAAGAGATACAGCATTCATTGTGTTACAATCATCTAAAGGTGAGTTCACCCTAAATCTATTAAACAATCCTATAACATTTTGTACTGTAATACAATATGAAGATTACAAATGTTTATCTATACCATTTTTGACATTTTTGAATACTAGTACACTTTATTACCACCTAAAAACATATGACCTGAGAGATCATGATGAACAAGACTTTCTTTTTAAATCTTTATTCATAAGATATCTAAAGTAGTCTATTTTATGCCCTACTCTGACATAACACTGCTAAAAAAGTCATTCTCATTGAATTTGGTGATCAGGGATGGCTAGTGATCTGGAGATCATGGGTCAGATCTCGCCCAAGGATTTTAATTGACAAGAAAAAAGGAAAACAGTGTTTCTTTTGTTTTTGACAGTTCAACTTTGCTGCTGTATACAAAATGTTTTAGATTTTCTTCTTTTTTTAAAAAAAATGGTTGGCAGGGGTGGGGTTCTCAGAGGTGGGGTTCTCAGAGGTGGGGTTCTCAGAGGTGGGGTCCTCAGAGGTGGGGTTCTCAGAGGTGGGGTTCTCAATGTACTGCATTGCAAAAAATCAAATCATTTAACCTAAGACCCTCAACATAGTACTGTGTAATTAATATCTTTTTACTTTACTTTTTTTGGAAGTCTTCCCATCAGGTGAAACTCTTCATTCGGTCTCATACTAGTGAGATGTGCCATTCTATTAGACAAAGCAAAGAGTGCTGTTATAGCTCCAATGTCCCAGGCATCTTCCCGATCAAAGCCGTGCTTCTCTAACGCTTCAAAATGAGCTTCAGTCACTGGTTCCGATTTGCAAACTACCATTGCAAATTCCAGCATGGCTTTCTGTCGATCATCTATGTCAGAACATTCCCAGCTAACAGCCACCTGCAAAAGTTGTAAATGTAATGCCACCTGTTGGTATGTATGTTAATTTTCTGTGTGTATTACTTGACAATATTAAAAAAATGTAAATTTTATCAGATTCCTATCTTATTTACCTATTATCATATACAGTACCATGCTTCATTACATACAGTATTTCAGATGCATAACAAAAAAGTGAAGATGTATTAGTAGGCCTACGATATTTTGATACCTCATGTGTATGGATGCGCACAGCAATTATGAGCAATATGTATAAATTGTGGCTTGGTGGTTATGAAGCTTGGCTACCAATCCAAGGGTTCTGGGTTCGAGTCCTGTCAGTGTCAGGATTTTTTTCTAATGACATAAGTCTTAACATCAAGTAAATCAAGTAAATAACCACACTTCCAAAGACTTGTAAATACGACTTTGTTTTTATGTAGAGCATCTTGTGTATATGTTTGTATTAGGATTGTTACCTTTAGGATAGTGAATGAATTCACTTATGGTTATCCTTGGAAATTTGCCTAAATATATATTTACAAAAAATAATCTTACAGACTCTCTATTTTTGAGCTACTAATTTAAATAAAAGTTACCTGATCTGCAATAATAGGATTTTTAGAAAAAATTCTATGCAATGCACTGTGGGATACGACACAATACTGGCAGTTGTTGTATGCACTTGTTGCTATGACAATTAGTTCTTTATCAGCTTTTGTAAGGGAACCAGTCTCTTTCATCATCAAAGCATCATAATAATCGAAGAAAGCACGGAACTCATCGGGTCGGTGAGCCAATGCTTTGAATACATTTGGTACAAACTTAGTCTGTAAAAGTATATAAAGTATATGTTGTGAATGACAAGTAACAAGGAATGCCTGTATTACTACTAGCATATCTTTATCAACCTGAATAAAATTTATAACAAAATTGTGACTAAAAGTTACCTACTTTTATATGATGCATAACCATTTTACAGAATATTAACTTATGGCATATTTAGTACAGATCATTTATGAAGTCTAAACACACAAAATTATTAATTAAAATTACAAAATATAACATTAAGAAAATGTAAATATACAAAGAATAGACCTTTTCCTCAACTTCATCCATTCTTGTTTTCATATCCGGATCCAACTTCTCCTTATTAGGTATTGGGTAACGGCTTATTGGTTTGCTGCTGCACATTCCTCGACTCTTACCAATAATGCGCCATGGACCAGCAGCACAAACGTCTTTCAAACATCTATACAGAGGTGCTGGAGTATGCTGCAATAATTAAAACTTTTTAATACACCTGTTTCTACTATATTGTACTGTCTAGTTATTTTAAAGATATATTGTCCAAAAAATTTAAAAAAAGATTTCGAAAAAAGTGGGTCATTTTGAAGTATCATAGTAGTTATTAAATTTCACCAAAAATTAGTCGAAAAAAAAATCATTTAACTGAAATAACTTTGACTTCCATTCAAAGTTTTCGATCAAAACATATCTCATAATGCAAAGCGCTTGTTTGGCTCTCCTCTTCCTCGCGATCTGTGTGAAAGCACTTTCTCATAATGCATACTCATGGTTTGAAATCTTTGTTTACTTTCGTTCGTGACGATTTTTTAGACGAAATGTAATCAAATTAATTTACCTGTTAATTACGTAAACTTATTGTTTTTGGCTCGAATTTTCGACTTTTATTATTACTTTGATATGGCAAATTAAATTTAGAATATTTTGACCTTCATTTGTTGTGTTTCAAGGGACAATACATCTTTAAGTTGTTCATTGGATCAAAAAATTACATTCTATTGTATAATAGGGCCTAGTTGTACAAATTAATATTTATTAATAATAATAATATCATAATGACACTGGATAAGGAGGTGGATAGATATAAAGTGCTGATGTGACAGTTGAACCCACAACA
Source organism: Antedon mediterranea (assembly GCF_964355755.1). NCBI lineage: Eukaryota > Metazoa > Echinodermata > Crinoidea > Comatulida > Antedonidae > Antedon > Antedon mediterranea. The sequence goes on along the minus strand of NC_092673.1, from coordinate 29,916,392 downwards.
TATACAGTATTGATAGTTATAATAATATAATAGGAAAAAAAACGTTGTATGTTGTAGTCAGTGACGTAGTTAACGTCATACAATGCCTTCCCTTAATCCTTAGAACTCATTGAACTTGAACTGTTGGCCATAGATAGGCCTAGGCCTAGCTAGATAGAGAGGTCTATATTTATATTAATATTATAAGTAGGGTAGTAGTATGTAGTACAGTAAAACTACAACAGTCATAACTAATTAATAATTTCTTACCAATGAGTGAATAATATTATTATTAGATCGACACGCAATCCGATAAATTGTGCGTAACATTTTTACAACTAAGTTGATTGATTTTACTTTTTTGTTGTTTTTATGTGGTTTTGGAAATCACTCAAGCGCGACACAAGGGCCTAACTATTACTATTTCCATGAGGACACATTTTCTGGAAGAGAGATTTACCATATGTGCAGTTACCTATTTAAGCCTAACAAATAATTATGAAGCCATTTTATGACTATTTAGTGTTATTGTTACTTAATAAAAAATGTGTAGTTTTACAGTTTAATGTCGTAAGAGAAATTTGCAGACGTTTTAAACAACCTTACAATATAATGGTATCGACTTTTGGTAACAGCGACCTCTCTTGTCGTTCGGCTCTTCAATTCAATTCATCTCTTGACTCTGAGAGAAGAAATACAAAGAGGAGAAAAAGAAGAGGTTTGTTCCGTCTGATTTTGATAGAAGAAAACTATATTATTTAATAAGCAACATGCTTAGAAACTGTTGTCGCCTGATATTAAAAGTAAGTTATAACATCATTGTGGTGGTAGTTTTTGCAATCATTTCTAAATAATTCTTTTATTAGGGTATTTGTTAGGCCTACTTTGTGATTGAGCTAGCCTGACCTGGCAAACTATCCGGCGCTATTTATGCCGTACCATACCTTTCGTACCCATCCATTTTATCCGTATTCATTGAGTAAACTACACAAGGAAGGTCTAGCTAGAAGAAACGCCCAAGTTTAAAGTAGGCAGAGCACCTTCAAATTTTCAAATTTTCTATAATTAACTAAGCTTACATTTTCTTTCTGTAGTATATAAATATATAAAATAATAAACAATATTTTAATATTTGACAATTGATTGATTGATTGTTTTTTTAATTGTTACAATGTTTATTGTCATTTATTAATTTTTATAGGGTACATCGAAAAGTAGACTTGAGTTAAACTGTCATGCATCTACAACTGCAGCATTATTTCATCCTGTGGTAAGTGTTAATAATAAAAATGTATTACTATTATTTATGTTAAAAACAAATGATCTTTTTGTATTACTATACTATTTTGTAAGTTGCATATAATAAGGCAATTAGTTCTGAAGAAAAATGTCATTGTATAACAGTTGTTATTATAAATAAGATCATTGCAAAAAATCCCAAGAAACATCTTGTATAAAATGCATTAATAAGAGAAGTATATATACAATGTTATAAAGTAGGAAAAAACCCAATTGTTTACACCATGGAGAAATAAATTTCTCCATGTTTACACAGACTGAACCTATACCAAAGTCAGAAGGAAGGAGGACAGTGACATTGATACCTGGAGATGGAGTAGGCCCAGAGCTAATGCAAGCAGTCAAAGAGGTTTTCAAACAAATTGGAGCACCAGTAGATTTTGAAGAATATCATCTCAGGTAATGAAATCAATATTGTTTTTTCTTTCTTTCCTTAGCAAAATATTGTGTGTATGGACAGTATGTTTTATATCTTTATATATGTTTTTACACTTTTTATACGTATTTTTATAATGAAATATCTATTTTATATAGTACATAATTACTATTATGTACAGAACTTTTTATATTTTAATGTTTTAAACTCTGAGCAAATGAATTTCTCCATTAGGAGATCAATAAATGTTTCTGATTCTGAAGCAATTAAACTAAATCTCTTTCTACACTATCAAACTTTATGTGACATGATGATGTCATGCCACTATCATATTTGGGCATATCACTACCATATTTGGGCACATCACACTTTTTTGTCAAACTAGTTTTAAGCATTGCTTTTTTTTTCAGTGAAGTGCAATCTCATGGAGCAACGTTAAATGAAGTTGTTGAATCACTCAGGCAAAACCATGTGTGTCTTAAAGGAATCATCCATACTCCAGCAGGTGGACCTGGAGAGCTACAAACACTAAACATGAAACTCAGGTAAAACAGTAGAGAGTTTGTCAATTGTTTGTTTGTTTGTTTATTCACAATATTTTTACCAAAAAAATAAACAAATATAATAAATATAAAACTTTGAACTTTATAAAAATTACAGCAACAGTCATCATTGCTGATTAAATTAGGTTCGCATTTTTAAGCTAAGTTAATTGGTTAGATGTTTTTCCTTGCTCTCATGGCAATTGTACTGAATGCTCAGTAATTCTTGGGTATAATAAATATTAAATCAAAACATCTGACCAATTAGAATAAATCATCATCGCCCATTCCCAAAAAACATCATCTAGTTAACTGATTGATTTCTTACAAGCAAAATTACCATTTTTTTTCCTTTTTAATAAATTATGGTAAAAATGTTATCTTGTACATATGTTTATTCTCCAGACGTGAATTAGATGTATTTGCAAATGTGGTGAAATGCAAGTCCTTGCCAGGTATTAAAAACAGGCATAGTAACCTAGATGTGGTTGTTATCAGAGAACAAATTGAAGGCGAGTACAGTGCTTTGGAGCATGAGGTAGGAATGGGTTTTCTTTTCATTCATTCGTTTGTTTTATTTCCCAATTCATCACATAAATTACAGATTAATTCAAAGTAATAGGTAAAAGATACAAAGCCTTGAGAAGACCAAGTAAGCTCAAGAAAGCTTTAAGCCTGGTATCACCAGAACAAAATTAAAACTACTAATATAATTGTATCAAATAAATATAAACAATACTTAAAGATGTATTGTCCCCCTGAAAAAATAATTTTTACAAATTCTGGCTACCAATCCAAGGGTCCAGGGTTCAAATCCTGTCATGTCATTTTCTAATGACAAATTACAACTCCACTCCTAAAGACTTGTATTTATAGAGCATCTTGTGTATGTTTCTCTTGAATAGGATTGCCACCTTAAAGAAGGATAGTGAATGATTTCGCTTTTGGTTATCCATGGCAATTTGCCTAAATATATAAAACAAAACAAACATTTCAGTACAGAGAATGTTAAATGTGCTTTTGTATTTTGTCAGAGCGTACCGGGAGTGATTGAATGTTTAAAAGTAATCACAAGAGAAAACAGCAAAAGAATTGCCAAATTTGCTTTTGATTATGCAACTAAACATGATAGAAAGAAAGTCACTGCAGTACACAAGGCAAATATCATGTAAGTAAAATTGTGCTATAAATGCTATGTTGTTTATTTTATGTATTTACACAAGGCTCATCTCACAGCCATAAAATCATAAATTTAGAAACAATAAACATACATTTACATTTTTGGGTCTTGCATGACAAGAAATTTCTTCTTTCAAGATCCTCGTTAATGGTATTGTATTGTATTGTTTCATTATATATTACCATTTTTTATTGTATTGTTTATCATTGATAGAAATTATTGATGTTGTTGAATTGAATAACTGAATGTTAAGTATTATGATAAAAAAGCATATTACTTGCTTTGTACGTTCGTAATTTTCAACTGATCATCCTGTTTTTTATTGCAAATAACTCTAAACTAAGTGATTATGTCTATTGATTTTCAGGAAAAGTGAATTTTTTCAATAAATTTGTGATGGCCATAAAGCTTAATTAATATAATCTGTATCGTCCAATAAGGGCCAAGATACTAAATAGCACGCCCTCTGTCGCTCTTTGCATTTTTTTTTTTTTTGCTCATTCATCAAATACAATATTACAAATATACAAATGACAGGATGAGAGCATGAGGATAACCCTATAAACTCTAGAGCTTTGGTAAAATTATATTAAATTTCAACAATGTATTTACGTTTGATTGTCCTTATTTCTCTTCTTCAAAGGAAGCTAGCGGAATTAGTTACGTTTGATTGTCCTTATTTCTCTTCTTCACAGGAAGCTAGCAGATGGTTTATTTTTAGAAAGTTGTAGGGATGTTTCAGAATTGTATCCAAAGATTAAATTTGAATCAATGATTGTTGACAACACTTGTATGCAGCTAGTCTCTAACCCTCACCAGTTTGATGTCATGGTAACGCCTAATCTCTATGGCAACATTGTTGATAATTTAACTGTCGGATTGGTCGGTGGTGCCGGGCTGGTCCCAGGCGAGAGTTTTTCTAATGAATATGCAATATTTGAACCAGTAAGTATAGTTGTCAGTGCTGTATCTCCATGTATGGAAATATGTTCAGTATTATAGGCAAATTCCATAATACAGGATCGTATGTGTATCACATGTGGCGCCTGTATCATGAAAGGTTAAGGTAAGATTCTGTATCACAGATTTTGCTAGTGATACAGGAAGATATATCTATCTATGTATCTTAAAAAATGTAAACAAGTTGTATGTGGAATGTACATGAATATAGTCTTGATGTGTAAAATATGTTGTTTAATTTCTTCTTAATCTGTATTTGTTTTGAAGGGTGCAAGACACACATTCACAGGTGCAGTTGGACGTAACATTGCCAACCCCACAGCTATGCTTCTATGCTCAGCTAATATGCTAAAACATATGAAGTAAGCAGTTTTAACAATCATTTTATTTTTTATCAATATCATCCTGATATATAAATGTCGTCTGCATTCACGTTTAACCAATATACATATGTGGGAAAGTTTCATCATATTTTAACTTATACTCCACACACATACAATCTGTTTTATAACCTAAATAGGTCTGGTATTAGACTTAGTCCACCACATAATGTGCGATGCCGCTTTAGAAAGTTGTTTGTGCCAAACTCTATTCATATTTTTAACACCGGTGTCTCTAGAATGTAATTTGTAACAATACGATTTTAACTTTTTAAGATTTTTATCTTCTCTTTATATTCTCTTTAAAACTTGTCATTTTTTTCTTCCATTTATGAATATGTATCGTTTTAATCTGATTTGTTGACAACCAAAATGTCTTTGTTTTCTATGAAGACATTAAATACAGAATATGAACAAGTATAAATCATTTAAACAATAGTTGTATGGAATAATTGATTATTTTAATACAAAGTAATGATTTTTGTGATGCTGAATTGATTTAATTTATATCTACAGTTTAGACTTCCATGCAAGATTAATAATTGATGCTGTTGAGAGAGTTCTGAAGGCTGGAAAGGTAAATTAAATAGTTTGTAATGATGAGGGGAAGGGGGAAGTGACAAGGCTGTGAACCTTTTTACCCTTTTAATTTATGGCATTTTGGAATTGGGGGTATCTTGGATGTTTAGAAAAGTAAACCCTAAGATTGTTTCTAAGTTTATCTAAAAAACAAAGATATCTACTCATTTTTTAATGCTTGTGTGGTTAATTCCTGGCCATCAACTATTAAGTTTTAAATTAGATCATGATGTTAATAATTATTCTACCAGGTTCATTTCTAATGGTAAGTTATTATTACCCAAGGCTAGAACTGAATCTAGTAGAAGAAGATTTATTTTTAGTGGTACTCAGATCTGGTATACAGATGGTGGATAATTTAGAATGTGGGGTGGGTGAGGTGGTATTTTATTCCTTTTTTTATAGTTTTTGTATTTGTATCATTGGTTTGTTTTAAATTGTTTTGTAATTTTATTGTGAATTGTGTACTGGGTCTTCTGGGAGAACAGTTATTTTTACTGAAGAGAATACCCAATATAAATAAATAACAGTTTTAAATGTAGTGATATTTTATACTACAGCAGGAATTCAACAAATAATTTATATTTCATTTCTAGGTTAGAACACAAGACATAGGTGGTTACGCTACAAGTACAGACTTTACAACTGCTGTTATCAACAGTATTAAAATGTAAAGTATTTCATCATCGCTAATGGTTAACGCACAAATCAACCAAATCCATTAAAAGCAGGAATGTTATTTGCAATGTTAAAGATATTTGTTGTGATATTTCATAAGCTATACATGTTTGATATGCATTAATACAAATACTACAATGATACTTAATTAAATTAATATTTTCAGTAAACTAATTTATTTTTAGACTTTCATAAATGTTGCATTTCTATTTTAAAGCAGTTCACTATGGCAACAGAATGATGTTTAATTATATTTCATGCAATTTATTTACAAAAAAATAAAAATTGTATTAAAGTCATTAATTAATAACTTATTAATGAATATGTTTATTGTGATCAAAAGCTGATTGTTATTTTCAATTTAGTCAAATATGTTCTAAAGATTATAAATTAATTATAGTATAATAAAATGTTAATATAACAGTGGGTTTCTTGTGCTGTGAATGTTTCCACTCGGAAATAAACATTTACATAATACGTAGTACCAAGTAAGACCAAGTATAATCCCAGGGGGCTTACACACGGATTACATTGTGGATGTCCAAGTTTAGCCTCATGGGATTATTCTCAAGTCATATACTGTACTGTATTGTAATATAAATGTTTTATAAGTATATTAATTAATATACTGTATTTTGAGTTGTTTACTGCAATATTAAAGTGTACATAAAATAACAATTTGTATATTGTATTTTGTGATTCAATGATAAAAAAACATACTGTACATTAAAATCTCACATTTTAATCAACATTTTTGCAAGGTAATTTTTAAATTATAAATAAATTACATAATCTATAAAGTAGTGTACAAAAAAAAATGTCTAATGGAATGTTATATTTGATAACAATTCATCTATTATTACTGGTGGGTAAGATTAATATTACTAACATTCTTAAGCTCTGTCTACACTATCAAACTTTATGTGACAAAACAATGTGATGTCATATCACTACCATATTTGGGAACATAACACTATTTGATGAAACTAGTTTGATAGTGTTAACAGAGCTATAACAAGACCGATCTTATACATACACAGCACACACGTTTAAATACTGTGTAGAGTACTACCATGGAGAACTAACTTATTTCTCCATGGTATGATAAGACATTGTTTTAATTTACTTATAATCCCCATAGGCCATTCCTTGTTTTTTCCCTTAAGCGCCCTTTCCAAACTAGTAGCAAATTTTGCCCTTTTTGAAAAAATGAACCCCCTGTAAAAATAGAAATCCTGGCTATGGGCTTGATGCATTATAGCTTGTGTTAGGGCAGCAATTAATCAATTTTTTGTCTCAGATATTATTATACTTTGGAAAAACACCACTATTCAGAATCAATGACATATATAGTTTTTCCTACAACATAAAAATCAGTATTAAATCACTTAAATACACAAAATGAAAGTGAATTTACTGAAATAATTATTCTAAAGCTCTTATCTCTCTACACTATCAAACTAGTTTGACAAAAAAAGTGTGATGTGCCCAGATGGTAGTGATATGACATCACCATGTATGGGCACATAACATTTTTTGTCACATACAGTTTGATAGTGTAAACAGAGCTTTAGCAAAGGTAGTGCAGTGTGATTTTAATTTCTTTAAGTACGCAACATACAGTCACAGTTAATACAGTAAGTACGCTACTAATAATTTCAAGGTGCTACTTAATGGACAATTAAAATTGGCAGAAGCTTTACAAAAATACAACAGGAATAACATGTTGTTTTAAGTATTCTTTGTTATTTACACAAATTCATAAAGCTTGGAATGGAAAATATTATATTGAACTAGTTCAATTTGTTGATAAATTAAATTTGAGTGCTGGCTAAATATTTAATCATTTTTAGTGTTCCTCAAAAAGCATTCATTCATTAAATTATCTCTGCTGAATTAAACCTGTAAAATATGCACATTATAGTTTAAAGTGATTAAGGTGTATATACAAATCTGTAAACAACGTTCCAGTACTGTATCAAAGTTGAATGTTTTTTAAAGATTTTACAGCAACAATTTGAATTCTCAGCTTATCTTTCATAAAGTATATAATTTTCAGTCAAGTTTTTGCGTTTCAAGATGATTTTATTTTGTCATATATTCTCTTCACGACTGTTCTATTTCTCCTACAGTAATTCACTTTTTTTTTGCACTAGTTGTAGTAACAGCCCATTCCATACCTTTCTGTATAGAAAAAAAAAAAAAATATATACATTACATTTACTACATACTGTAGGCATCATATTGTAGCTACAAAGATAGGTGGCAGCACATTGTGCCACATGCCTTTAAGCTGTCCACGTTAACAATATTTTAAAGATTAGTCTGTTATGCTCTGTTTACACTATCAAACAAGTTTGACACAAAAAAAAGGGGATGTGCGATATCACTACCATATTTGGGCACATAATTTTGTCCAACTAGTTTGATAGTGTAGACAGAGCTTAAGAATGATTTTAGAATGTCTAGATGTTTTTTTTTTTTTTCTTTTTTTTTTAAACGTTGTTTTATATCTTTGTATATAATGTCTATAAGATGTATATAAATGGTATGAATTAAAAGGGTATGAAACAATACGGTATGTATATTGTCTGTGTACAATGTGAATAATAACAAACCATGAAAGCAGGAGGATAATATTAGAAACAATATGTGAAAAACTAAAATTTACAAAAATTACTGATATTTTTTTTTGAGCAGAAAAATATAAAGAAAAATGTAGAATATTAACGGAAAACAATATAATTAAAGAAAGAACATATGAAGACAGATATTACCGATTTATTTGTAATGTATTTAATTATGATATGAAAGAATAAAGGTGGTGGTTCACGCCACAAAAGAGAAAAAAAAAATGTCTAGATGTCTGCCTAACTCTGCGAGGTATTCAAGTGCAGACAGAGCTTTACAGTCCCTTTTAAAAGATTGTGTCTAATGATCAAATACAAACCTCAAGTCCTTCTGTGGTGTGGGCAGAACATGCCTGAATCTGCCACTGACGATCCCTAATATCTGTTAATAATAATGTTTTTGAAACATCTGAAGCTTTCTTGGCCAACGGCAGATCTTGTTTATTAGCAAACACAAGAACTGGAACACCAGCCAACTTTTCTTCTGATATAAGTTCGTTCAACTCCTGTAAATAATAACACATGTAAAATAAAAATGTTGTTACAATTCCTTGTATGATTTTCAGGTGAATTAATTATATTCTATACTATCAAACTAGTTTGTCAAAAAAAAGTGTGATGTGCCCATGGTAGTGATATGACATCATCATGTCCATATATGGGCACATCACATTTGTCACATAAAGTTTGATAGTGTAGACAGAGCTTTAGTATTATTCACAGTATGACATTCAATTTGGATATCTTTTCATCAAATTATGCACTAATAATTTACATTATGTTATTAGTTCCAGTTTATTTTGTATTTTAACGACACTTACAAAGCCAGCCTCCTCCATTCTGGGTGTATCAGCACTGTCTACAACATATATCAGCACATTAATGTTGTCAAAATAATTCTTCCAGTAGGGACGGATTTTTCTTTGTCCTAAATTACAAATTAAGATAATTTTATAGTCAATATTTTAAATACAAAATTAATGTTTGGTTGACAGACCAATGGTGATGTTAGGGCACTCTTTAGTTTTATTCATAAAACTATTATATATAAAATTAGGGCATACAGTAAACTCAATACTATCTTCAGTATAAACTTTGACCTCCTCTTTTCAATTGTTTCTCAGAGCTTCAAGACTTTTTTTGCGCTTTATAAATTAAAACCCATTAAACAAGCCGTTATGAGATGATTTCTTTTTAATTTGATATTATAAGAATGATAGTGGTTGGTAGTTACTGGTGTTTGATAAATTGATGATATGATACAGATTCTGATATCTAAGGATTTAATGATGATATTTTGACAGTTAATAATGTCAGTCATTTAAACATGAAGATACCTCCAATGTCCCAGACATTTAATTTCCATTTTTTTGTGTTGACACTTTTAATATTGAATCCTTGAGTTGGGGTTATCTTGGTGTAATCTTCCCCAGCAAGTGCTTTTAATATCGTTGTCTTGCCAGCATTATCCAAGCCAAGCAGTAACACTTTTAGCTCTTTAGAAGGCTGGGCATTCATTCTTCGTAATAAATCCAAAAGACCCTAGAAAAAAAAACACATTCATGCATACACATTTTGAATATTGTAGCTACAAAAAAAAGATGTTACATCAGAAAAGCATGAAAAACATTAAATAATTAATATAGGCCTACTTAAATTTACTACGAATGAGACACGACTTATATCTAGTCATAGGCCTAAGGTTAGTACAGTAGTACTACTCAACGAACTGTCTGTTCTTTTTGTACTTCTTATTTATTAATATTAATTATTTTAATGGAAAACAATAATTTCAAAAGGCAATTGTTGATAAAAATGACAATGAGTCAATGACATATAAGCAAAATGCTCTACAATGATGAATTAAAAGTCAAAAAATCGAAAACAACAATATAGGGCCTAGTAAATACTTAATAGAAAAATGTTAGGGTTGAGTAGGCCTATCACTGGGCCTCAGGCCCTCTATAAACTTCTACTACTGGGCCTACCTACTACTTACTACTAGAGTAGTAGGCCTAGGAGGAGTTTCTGAGGCAAGCTCTGGGATGACACTTAATTAATATAGTATTAAAAGAAACTCTAAGTCAAGAACAATAATTGAAGTATATTAGGATGGTTATCAATATCAAGTCATGCAAATAAACACAGAAAATACTTACCATCTTTAATGTAACTGTGTCTTTATGGTGTAAATTCAACTTAGATTGTAGGCCTACGCTACGGATTGTAAACCGTTATCTCTGAGAGGGATCACTCTGCTACTTATTTACGTCGCGCCGCCGATCGATTGTCAAGATTCATTGAAGCATGACAAATTACGAAGATCCATAGAGGACATGTTTTTGTAGTTTTTGCATGTTGTCAGGGCCGTCCCTTCTCAAATTGACGTCATGGATTATGCATGCAGATGACGTAACCAGTAGAATAACGTAATATAAATTAAAGCATGTTGTACAAAAATACTACCATTGCACATCAATGTCTTGCCCCTTTGGTTAGAATATCCTGCTTTGTAAATTATACTTGCAACTATTTAATTTCAAAATAAACACAAAAAAAACACCGTTGTCAGCATACTATTTAATGTACCCAAAACACAATACATTATACTACTCTAGGCCCATAACCCATTCTTTTTACAACATTTTGCAATATGATTTAAAATATGCTGCCTTCTATTTAGGAAAGAATGTCTACTACATTTAATAAAAGATATATATATATATATATATATATATCCAGCTACTGATACCCACAGCATTGTCATTTTTTCAGTAATTTGCTATACAGGTTCATTTATTGTGTAAGACTGCAAAAGTTTATTTGTTATAATGTTGTTATTATAAAATTGTGAAAACTTATGTCATACAGTAGTAAAAGAAAAAACAACATTATGAACTATGAATGAAACAACTGTGTTTTATTAGAGCAACCTAGTTGACTACTTATCCACAGTACTAAATATACAAAGTAAAACGAATTATGGTTAACGTCTTATGGTTGAGATGTGATGATGTCATCATAAACAACAGATGAAATCATGACAACCAGAATGGTTGTCACCAAGCAGTTGATAACGTTTTGAGTTTGTTTGACTATAGCTCTTTCAAAAAGAAATGTTATCATTCATAAAACTTAGAAGCTAAATGAAATTCTTTGAAGACACAATAATACAGTAAAATACATTGTCTAAATACAATTTGCTAATCTTAAAATAAAGTATTTTTTATAGATAATAAAAAATATATCTAGTTAAACCTTTACAGACATCTATTTATTTCCATATATTGCTATTAAATAAATACCAAAAAACAAATTATACAGCGTACCAATTTAAAATCCCATCACACTGTGATTGGTTATTCTATCATCATACCTGTAATTATTGATAAAAGTTTTTAATAAAAACATTAAGATCCCGATACACACAAGACCATATTACAACACTGTAGCAACTGTACTTAAATAACAAGCAGATCATATAGAATAAATAAGTTATTATATAAAAGTTATATCAATATCAAGGTTCATAGCGTATCTTTAAACTCTTCCACAGCTTAAATATAACTGTTGATTGTGCTAATATAATGACCACCATACCTCCATGTATTCTTGACTTGTGCAATTTAGAAACCAATTTATAAAAGTGCATGAGCTTATAAATATAAAACTGTTAGTTACATAAGGGAGGTATTTTATACCTCCCTGGTTACACAATATTCTCAAATTTAGGAAGCAATACTACAATGTAATAATATTATACTGTACTACGTTACATTAATACTGACATTTTCTATTGACAAGAGAAGCCTCTGTTTACATAAAATATGTATCAGCATTAATAAAATGCTAAAGATTATGCATTAACAATGAGTAGGGTACAGTTAGGCTATAATACTCTCTACACATGATCCTCAGTTATAGAGGGCGACATTACTAGTTTGTTGGAATGTTGATTCAAATATACCTGTACATTGGTATCTCTACTTCTTTCTGCATGATGTCTTAACTGCCCAAGTCATTCCAAGCTGCAACAAGGAGGAAATTAATAATCAAAATTGCTATACAGATATTAAAGTACTGTATTAAAATGAAGAATGTACAATATTATAACTATGTTAATTAAAAATTACAATTGAAGTAACAAACTAAAGACTGCAAATTGTTAATAGACAAATATCAATAAATTTGTAATTTTGGTCTGGATGTAGATGAGTTTTTACAAGAAATGCTTACCAATCATTTTTTTTCCTGAACCAGGGTTTAGGTATTATTAGGTATAGTCCCACCCGCCAACCGCCCAATTTTATGCACTTCGATAGGAGGGTGGGATTTTACCAGAGGATATACGGTGGCAATAAATTGAAGTTAATGCGTTGAAAAAAGTACTCACATCTAGTCCTTCTTGAGTATGAGCAGAGCAAGGTTGAATCTGCCATTTACGATCTCTAATATTACTAAGTAAAAGATCACTGGAAACCTCAGCTGCAGTCTTGGCCAATGCCAAATCTTGTTTATTTGCAAACACAAGAACTGGAACACCTGCCAGTTTTTCTTCTTCTTCTATAAGTTCATTTAACGCCTGTTCAAATTAAAATAAATGTTCTTAAAAAAGTGCTGGATAGAAAAGAAACTTTTCATGCTTTGTATGTCCTGTCATAATAATTTGTTGTTTTCCAATTTTATGAAGCATAAATGTTCTTGAAAAAGTGTATGAAGTAGAAAAGAAACATGTGGTAGTTTAACATGTTACAGTAATAGTAATGTTACACGATGTTACCTGACACAGTAATGTTACACGATGTTACATAACCTGACACAGTAATGTTACATTACCTGACACAGTAATGTTACATTACCCGACACAGTAATGTTACATTACCCAACACAGTAATGTTACATTACCTGACACAGTAATGTTACATTACCTAACACAGTAATGTTACATTACCTAACACAGTAATGTTACATTACCTGACACAGTAGTGTTACATTGACACAGTAATGTTACATTACCTGACACAGTAATGTTACATTACCTGACACAGTAGTGTTACATTACCTAACACAGTAATGTTACATTACCAGACACAGTAATGTTACATTACCTGACACAGTAATGTTACATTACCTAACACAGTAATGTTACATTACCTAACACAGTAATGTTACATTACCCGACACAGTAATGTTACATTACCTGACACAGTAGTGTTACATTGACACAGTAATGTTACATTACCTGACACAGTAGTGTTACATTACCTAACACAGTAATGTTACATTACCAGACACAGTAATGTTACATTACCTGACACAGTAGTGTTACATTGTCAATAATTTACTTTTCTTTAGTTGTGTGTGTTGTTATTTCAAATTTGGTTCATGCTTTGCTAATACGTAATAATTTGTTGTTTTTTAATATTATGAAGCAAAATAATAATTGATTTACTTACTAAGCCAGCCTCCTCCATCCTTGCTCTATCTGTACTGTCTACTACATAAATAAGTACATTTATACTTTCAAAATAATTTTTCCAGTATGGCCGAATATTCCGTTGTCCTAAAAAAACAGAAAAGAACCACAAATATTTTAAACCGCATTTATAATTACAACTTTACCTATCATCACGTAAATGAATAGTGTGTAGCTTTGACAAGTAATTTGTGTGTTCTGGTAATGTGACATTGAATGCTCTACCTACTACTTAATAGTTGATGGAAAGTGTGTTTTTTCACTATATTACTTTGTGTTTTTATGATTGAAGTACTTCTTAGCGTGATAGTTTACCTCCAATATCCCAGACATTTAATTTCCACTTAGATGTGGATACACTTTTAACATTGAATCCTTGAGTTGGGGTTATCTTGGTGTAATCTTCCCCAGCAAGTGCTTTTAATATCGTTGTCTTGCCAGCATTATCCAAGCCAAGTAGCAACACTTTCAGCTCTTTATCAGGCTCAGACTTCAGCTTTCTTAATAAACCTAATAAACCCTGTAGAAAGGTAACATTCATTAAATATGGTCAGAAATTGAAAATTCTAAGAAGATTTAAATCAACAAAATTAAGAATTTAAAAAAAGTTTATGAATGAAACAACCCACTGGCACTAGAAATTGTGAATTTTCATAAAACAAGGGATGTACGGGCATGGATGGTGGGATGAGAACATTTTAATTGGCCTATAGGCCTAGGCTATAATAATAAAAATCTCATACATATACCGGTAGCACACATAGTTCCGAAACATTATCAATGCATAATACTGTGGTTTGGTTCATTTTACTAACATTTTTGCCAACATCCGCAGAGCACATAATTACTCTAACTGACCACAATTTCGTTTTCATCATCTCAACACTATTAGGCCTAGGCCTATGTTATGTTTGTAGTAATGTAAGAAAGCTGCAAATTGCTTTACAATTAAAAATGTGCTACAAATTACAATACAACGTTAAAACTTTTGTCTCGCGGGCCATAGTTTGCAGAAAATTGGTCCAGACCTTTGGTCAACAAAATACATACTCTCAAACTGTACCACACACCACACATACACCCAGCAGTCCAAGCAGGATGGTAATATAAACCGGCAGAGAGATGATAGGCCTAAATTTGCACACAATTTTTAAAGAAAAGGTATAAAAAACAATACGTAGGAATAAGAGAAAAATAAAGTACACATGTTAATGATTACTATAGCTGATTTATAATTTGATTTAAGCAATTAAAACCCATTTAATGTTTAATTACATTTTCTTACCATTTCAATGATGATTTGTAAAAATATTCAATATCGGCGTCAGCGTCTCCAAATGTAACTATGCATGACGTAATTTCCGTTTCGGGTGAAAGTTGAAATTTACGACAGCATGGTCTTCATGCTCCAATGATTCCTCATCCTTTTAAAAAACAAGTGACGTTGCAACCAACATCAACAGCAGACCTACCAGAAAAAGAGCAGAAATCGAAGCTGTATAAAAGGTAAAGGATCAGGTGCCGTTTTCGGCCACCTCGACTTGTATGGACTATACCATTATAAAAAGATGGGAAAATAGGGGTGTCCCATTTATTAATTGAGTGTGTTAATGTGTTAAAATACTGCTCCTTTTGTTCTTTTGTTTTTCTTGTTGTTTCAGCAACAAAGGGAAAACAACTACGCCCTGCATGCTGTAGAATTAATGTCAGTTTTCAAGTTAATGCAGTATATTATGGCTCTTTATTTCTATATAATTTTTACAGATTTATAGATACAGAAAGTATATAAAGAAAGTTTTTATTCCAGTTACAAATAAAAAATATAATTTACCTAACGATAACACAGTAGTACATTTAATAAAGATGACAGTAGTACATTTATCACATACTGATTATTAGGTAATAAGTAAAACAAATAAACATTATAATTTTGTCAATGAATCTGTACCATTTTGTTCCCAGAAAACACAGCGTTTGACATTGCATGTTTTTAGGTTTGGTCTTTCTAAAATGTTTTAAACACGTTTTTAAACGTTTCTGTGTAGAAATACATGTTTTAATTGAACAACGTTTGCATCAAAACGTTATAATAGCGAATGTAAAACGGAGCTGATAATGTCGCCATGAGGATGATTGGTGTCTTCCAATATAGCATGGAATACATCGGCAAGCTGTTCGCTGTAGAAGGAGTCAAGCATTTGCATACTAGACAAACCAATTACTTTCCACGCTCTACCCAGCACCTTCTCAATTCGGTCTTTATCCCCCTTACATTCCCTTACTGATATTCCTAGCCCAATATACAATATGCCCAAATAGAACATCACTGATTAGTAAAACATAAACATTCTATAGTACAAATATCCTGCTTTACCCCAAAGAACCGAGTTTCCTAGCTCAAGCAGTACAGCCTTGTATTTAACTTCTTAACTACGATCAACATGTCCACCCATTTAGCTTTAGTCAAACACTACTGCCAGATACTTATCAATAATTGTTAACAATCTCTACTTCCTTTACTTTAATTAATGTATACTGTCAGACCAATTATGTTTTCGAAAATCAATCCTTATTTCTTTCGTTTTATTTATGTTTAGTTCAAGAAAATAAAAAATATGATTTATCTACCGATAGGATTGGGCCGATTAGAATGCATTTGCCAACATTCTTTTACATATTTCACAACATTATAGAGTTTAGGTAATTTAACCGATTGTAATGTAGTATTTAGGATGTTTTAATTCCGATTGTATTGTAGTATTTAAGATTTTCTAATTTCGAATCCGATTGTACTAAAATTTAAAGTGTTTAAATCCAGATAGGAATAACAGAGGCCTAGTATTTAATATGCTTTAATTTTGATTATACTGTAGTGTTTAGTTTAGTTTTTATATATAATAAGTAAGTATACCTACTTATATAGTTTTTATTTATTTATTTATTCATAGGAATCACCTTTTCATTCATTCATTTCATTTATCTTTTTATTTCGGAATATCATGGTGACATAATATAATATCCATAGCAAAATAGAGAAAAAAAAATCTTAATCTTTATATCGGCGTCACACATTTATCAGTTAATGGTGCATCCAATTTACAGACAAAATTACAAATAACATAAGCCACAAAGTTCTAAATACTAATACATAACATCAAAACAAAATGTAAACTAATTAATTAGATCTGTATGAAAATACATAATACGTATATTGTACAATATATATAACTACAAAAATAAAAACAGAACAACAAAAATACAGGATAGGCCTAAGAAATAAATAAAACTTACAGATACATCCTCATAGAGATGTCTGTAGCTTGTTTACTATATTAATCAATTAGTTGAGAGAGGTAATGTTGATAAAATTGTAGATCTAGTAACCCATGCTTTCATTAAATATGTTTTACAATAAAAATCAAAGATTTTTCCTAATGTTTCATTTTCAGTGAATAAATTGTCTAGCATAAAGTGGTGTTTTAACTGAGGTCCACTGATTAAAATTATCCCGATACATACTTAATTATTGTCTAACAGAGTTTAATGAAGGACATTTAAATAAAAAATGGTTTACTGTTTCTTTTTCGTTTGTACTGTACACATCTTACATAATCCTGTGTTATGATTTGACCAGGATTTTCTACGACCCTCAAGATCTAGAGAGTTTGATCTTGCTTTAAATTTTAAATTGATACTCTTAAAATTAGTTTTATCTAACAAATATTGTTCAAGGTTTGGTTCCTTTATACATAGTATATTCCGTTAACGTTGTTTTGCATGGAATTTTGTTTTGCTTTGGGCCTTTGAAAACCACTCGTTATGATCAACTTGTTTTTTATTTTTCCTAAATGGCTTTATCCAGTTAGTAGATGGTTCTTCATTAAATTTGTCTATACAATTTGTTTTATATAAAATATATTTAGTTAATATAGTAATATTGTAACAAAATCTTGGCATTCCCTAACACAGTAGGCCTACCTAATAATAACATGCCTTTTTAACATGCTAGTTTTTGATGTTCTGTATTGTTCCTTGTAGTTTGTACTGTAGGTTACATAACAGAACAATTGTATTGTCTTCCCATTAATATAGACACCCTTCTCTACATAAAACATAATACACCACACCCCTATCATAATAATGGTATAGTCCAGATAAGTCGAGGTGGCCGAAAAAGGCACCTGATCCAAGGTAAAGTATGTCCTAAGTTAACAATTGATCCTCGATTCCTTTCTTCTTATTTTTGCGTTATTTATGTTTGGCTAGGCCCAGCCAGTGAGGGGCCAGTGTCAACCAGCTAGCCAAACCCAGACGGCAGCAGAGAGGAGCCCCACCACTACACTACAGTAATGGGATTTCCCACTCGTGCATATTAGACAGAGAGCCTCTACTACATTAAGAAGTACTAGGCACTACTAACTAGCTAGTAACTACTACTACTAGGCTACTATCTACTAGGCCCGGCCAATTCAATTTTTAAAAATTACAGTCTACTGTATCTGTGTTATGCGCAATTTGAAATTGCGCAACTGCAAGGATTTTCTTGCAAAATTAAAAATTACAGCAAAAAAATTATATTTGATATAAATAACCTTGCATTAACGTTTTATTTTTCAGTTAAAAAGACTCATCATGGAGAAACAAATTGAGTTACCCACTCGGCTGAACCTTGATAAACCACGATGGGACCAATCCAAGTTTGCTGGACGCCTCAAACACTTCTTTAATATTACAGATCCCAGGAATGCCTTGTGTTCAGAAAATGAACTGGATGCTGCTAAACAATTAATAGAACAATACAAGTATGCTTTACAGTCTTATGTGATGTATATAAAGAATTTATTTGGAAAAGGGTCTCAAATGGAAATAAGTTTTATATTTTTAACTTTCTTTTGTTATCCTGTTTCAATTAGTTTTGTTTTTAATTGTTCCATATTTGCATGTCATTTTATTCATGTTTTGAACCAATCAAATCAAATATGCCATGACAAGTAATAAAACCAATTTGATGGTTTGAATTTCAATTGATATGATAATGAAATAATAAACAATACCGGGTATTGCCATTTGCCGGCGCCCATTTGCTATGGGTACACAAATTTTATGAAAATCAGGGATTGTGAAATTTTTTTGTCTTGTGTCACAATTTAGCCTAAAATATGGGTGGGATTATGCTCAAGCATGGGCTTATGGGATGAATAAATTGAATTGTTTTTAATATTTGACAGACTTGGTCTTGAACCCCCTGGTACTAGAGAAGAACAGCTATGGTACGCCCAGAAACTGTACATGTCTGCCTTCCATCCTAATAGTGGTGAAAAACAAAATGTGATTGGTCGAATGTCTTTCCAGGTACCAGGTGGTATGCTAATTACAGGTGCAATGCTACAGTTTTACAAGTAAGTTGAGGATGATAATAAATATATTTACCGTTGTTGTTTACAGGCCCTGAGACAATTTGGCCCGGGACTATTTAGCCCTGAGACGATTCGGCCCAGGACTATTCGGCCCTGGGACGATTTGGCCTGCACTATTCAGCCTGGGACAATTCAGCCCTGAAATGATTCGGCACACTTAAAGTTTTGATATGCATTTTATAAGCATAAAATAAGCTTTTTTCCCCAAACTTTATTTTCAGAGAGACTATGGGGTAGTACTACTAGGGATAAAGATGCAATAAAGCAAACAAATTGAAAACATTGTCGAAAAGGAAAATTTTTTAGTCACACGAACGATGTAAACAAGTTACGCCCTCTGTTGGCCGCTTGTCGAATGCACAAAAAAAAACCAAAGTTTTCGAAGTAATAAATTGAATATAAAATTAAGTTTTTTTAGTAATTTATTTTATGTATTATCAATATCAATAAAACACCTTTAAAAACTTGATAAATACCAACAAAAATGAATATGAATTTGGTCTAAAGTGAGATGTTTCGTCCCGGGCCGAATCGTCTCAGGGCCGAATCGTCCCGAATCGATTCATTGTTTAGTCTTTACATTACATTATAATATAAAAAGTATAAAAAAATATAAATTCCATTTAAAAGTTCATTAAAATCTAAAATATATACAAATCTAAAAATAACAAATTTAACATTACATTTAAAATATGGCTAAAACAAAATGTGGTTTTAGGCAAACAATGGTAAAACATACTGTACATGTAAGTATAGTATATATGTAATCACTAAACCCATTGTGCCCTCCTGGTTATCACCATATTGGCTGCATGGCAACTTGGGAACACAATGTACATTTGCAATTTTAAAATTTTTATATCTTTGTATTTTTATTGTTTACTTCTATATGTTCAAGTGCAGTATATAGAGAGCCATCTCGATAGTGCTTTGCACTCATGGCAATCCTCAGGGTTCTGCACCGCTGTCTTGTATGAATTTTTGTGCCTAAAAATTGAATAAAATAAATAAAAAAAGCCCAATAATACACAGGTTTGATGGTTTCTAGGTTCGACAACGAACAATGACACTTCGATTGACCTGACCTGACCTAGGTTCATCCTCTGCCATTGCAAATCAAACGCTTTCTATTAATACATTTTATTTTCTTGCCTTTCAGAACCATGCCTCAGGTTGTGTTTTGGCAGTGGATAAACCAGTCTTTTAATGCACTAGTCAATTATACTAATAGAAATGCTGATTCAGAAACAACAAATAAGTGAGAATTGCTATTATATTTTATTTATATTTATTTATTTACAAAATAGTATATTCTATACTTTGAATGCAAATGTTCTTTTAATGTGAAGAAAAAATGAAAGACGCGTTTTCAACGCACTTTCTCAAGACAACGGCCTTCACGAAAAAGAACATTCGCATACAAAATATATTTGTTTGGATGGAGATTTTATTAAATTGTATATTCTATATATCTATAAGATTTAAATACATTCTTTTTGTATGACAGTCCAGCCTTGTAATTTGATTATACAGTAATTTGAATTAGGCTTTTCCCCTTTTTATTGGCAGTTTAGTGTTTAATAACTTTGCTATTTTTTTAATCCATATAATATTTGTTTTTCAGAGAGATTGGTCTGGCCTATGTAACAGCAACCACTAGTGCTTTAATTACTGCTTTAACACTTAATTCATTTACTAAGGTTGGAATTCAGTAAAACTTACAGTAAATAATATAAATATTAATCTTATTATATTATAATTATATTCTACATTACTATATACATATTATATATATATTAAGCACTTTTTAATTGTTTGTGTACAGTATGCCGTTCACAAACTGATATCCACTAATGATAAGAAAGAATGATTTTTAACAATTGTTGTTTGTAGAAAGCGCCCCCTATTGTTGGCCGTTATGTTCCATTTGCTGCTGTAGCTGCAGCAAACTGTGTAAATATACCGATGATGAGGCAAAAGGAATTGATCAATGGTATTGAAGTTTATGATGAGAATGGCAAAGAACTGGGAAAATCAAAGGTACTGAGTAAAATGTAATTTTCATGTAATACCTTATTTATTAATTATTTAAGTGTTTACTGTATTTGTTTGCGTGCTTGCCTTTAAATTCCAATGTCCGATCCAATTGTGGGTCAATCTTTATCTAGTGATTAACTCGCATTTCTACTCCACACTCTGTCTACACTATCAAACTTTATGTGGAAACAAAATGTGATATGCACAAATACTGATATGGTATCATGTCTGTCCATATATGGGCACATCACATTTTGTCACATAACAGGGATCCAGCATTATAGGTTAGGGGGGCTAAATATTTCATAAATGATAAAACAATCTGTCGGGTTGCAGAAAAATAAAAAAAGTTAGGATTTTATTTTAAAAAGTTAAAGGCTGCCTAAATCCGTTACCGCATAAAGTTTTTTTTTAAATGACCCTAATTTGGTAAGTACTTAATCATGTACATCATCAAAAAAGAAAATTTACTCCGATATATATTAGGATCCAAATGAAATTATTTACAGAATGTATGATAATTGATATATCCTCTAAATTAAATATTATATTTTGTGTTTTTATAGAAAGCAGCACAAAAAGGAATTTCACAAGTTGTAATATCAAGAATAACAATGGCTGCTCCTGGAATGTGTAAATAAAGCTCTGTCTACACTATCAAACTTTATGTGACAAAAATGTGTGATGTGGTCATATACTGTATGGACATGATGATGTCATATCACTACAATATTTGGGTATATCTCTACCATATTTGGGCACATTACATTTTTTTTTATCAAACTAGTTTGATAATGTAGACATAGCTTTAGTTTGTAAAGAGATAAAGCTTTGTTGTTTACTTTGACTTTAATAAAGTCAATATTGATTCTCATTGAGAAATAATTTATTTCTTTATGGTTAGTCCATCTGTTGCCCAATAATCTACACTTCGATCATATGTTTAAATCATAGCATATACAGTATTGTTATAGGCGTAGTAATGCATATGTTATAGTACCCCTTTCACATCACCTTAGACGGATTACAAGTGACTCGTTGATGCCCTGGTGTGTGTTTGTAAACTTCAGAAAGAGGTATTACTATTCATTACCTCAATTGTGCTTTTATGAAGTAAATCAAATGAAATCCATTTTTATTTTTTACTTTTTTATTCTTAATATGTATTATGGAACTGTACTGTGAGTTACAATAATAATATTGTTGTTTACAATTTATTTCACTTTGTATGGTTAGGTATACTACCTGTTATTATGGAAAGATTACTCAAGTATAACTGGTTTAGGAGTGTACCTCTCTTACATGCTCCATTCCAAGTGTTAGCAGTTGGTGCATCGTAAGTAAAACTTTCGTAATTGGTGAAATTTGATTTGTCTTATTTCTTTTTTGTATCAAGAAGTTTGTCTTTATCTTTCCGGGCATCTGCCTTCATAAAATATATACATTGATTTATATTTACAGTAATGACATTGTCAAATTTTAACAAATTTAAAAATATTGACTATTAATTAAATTATACTGACTATTATTGAATGAAAAAATACTGAATAAATACACAGTTTCATTAGAGGTCTACAAACAATAGAAAAGATGAATACATATAATATAAGTATCAAAAATAGCATATAGTGTTTAAAAAAATTATATTAGCAAAGGCCTACAAATGAACATGGTTATAAGCAAAAGTTATTGATTGATTGAATCGGGCATCACTATTTTTAAAATTTGATGTCCTATGTAACAATTAAAAATTGGAATAAAAAAAAATTATAGTAAACAACGAATAAATATATATGTCAATAACATGTGAGGTAATATAATGAGTCGTTTTATAGAGACAATAAGTAATTATATTAATCATTAGAAATTCATTGGATTTAACAGTTGCAAGTTGACATACTTATACTCATACTAAATAGATCTTTGTATTTGTTCATGCAAACATTACTACAGTATATTGTATTACAATACAGTTCAGTAAATTTAAGTTTTCTAGAACTTAAATTTGGTTTATTTACTGTTTGACAACCCATCAATGTTGTGCTCTTTAAATTTTAGCCTCTGATAAATTTGTGTGTTATCCATATTTGTTTGTCAAATGTTAGCCTGTGATAAAATCGTCTGTTATCCATATTAATTGTTTCAAAATTGACATAGTATCATTAGAAGTTCATTGGATGTAACAGTTAATGCACGTAAATATACTTAATCATAGATCTGTGTATTTGTTTATGCTTTCTAGAACTTAAGTCTGGTTTATTTACTTACAGTTCAGCAACCCATCAATGTCATGCTCTTCAAATTTTAACCTCTGATAAAATCATCTGTTACCCATATTTGGACGTTTCAAAATTGACCTGATATCATTAGAAGTTCATTGACTCAAAAGATAATAACATTTCACATTAGTAGACAGTTGACTTAATCCATGATTTTAATTTTTAACTGGGCAAAGGACAGTGTGCTGATAAAATGAATGATAACAGAGAATCAGACTTTTCTCTGATGCTATAACTATTGATTCCTAAACATTTTGTTGACTACAAATTTCTAATTTCTTAATCTTAATGAAAGAAATCTTAATGCCAGAACTAATTGTCGTAAATGTTCATATTTTAGGTATTATTATTATTTATTCAAGCAAAAGATACATTTTACAAAATGCAAATCAATAAATTAAACAAACACAACACAAGAAGAAAATATAAAATCATAGTCACTAGCTGCCAGGAAAGCACAAAAGCAGCCTAAGCCACTGTCACCAATTTATTAGGTGTATTAAAATGATGCCTGGAAATAATAAAATTGTCCAAGTTCATTATTGTGGGAACATGTATTCCAAAAAAATGTGCAAAGTGTTCCCAACAGTACACAATAAAATGTTATATATTTTTCTTTGTAGTTTGCTTATCATGACCCCGACTGCTTGTTCTATATTTCCACAAACTTGGTAAGTTAGTTTTCGTTTTTAAGCTCTGTCTACACTGTCAAACTAGTTTGACAAAAAAAGTGTGATGTGCCCAAATATGGTGGTGATATGTCAGTGATATGACATCATCATGTCCATATATGGGCACATCACATTTGTTTGTCAAATAAAGTTTGAAAGTGTAAATAGAGCTTTACTACTATGACTATAATCATGCATTACAAACCACTTGTATTGAACTAATATATTATTTAATACATACTTTTTTTTTGATGTATAATATATTGACAACTTTGTTTTATTTCAGTACAATGGACGTGAACAAGATTGAACCAGAGTTAGCTGAATCTATTCGCCAACAATTTGGAGATAAAATTAGTAAAGTTTATTTTAACAAAGGTTTATGATTGGAACCAGTTTTCAATATCGAATTAGCAGAAAGTTAGCCAGTTCCTCGGAAAGCTGCTTTAGAATTTGACAAGGACATTTCATCACCCGGGGGGGTCACTTGTATATAAACCAAACGGGGAGGTGCAGCAGCGACTTCAAGACATGAGGCACTTGCGCTACCTGTTTTACTGAAAAATATACGGACTTGAACTACCATTTACCAAAATCCAGTGTTCTATAAAAAGACGGCAGAAACAAGGCCACGCCAGAGAGGGCGCAAAATTTGTACTGGTTCCCAGCATGATCTGCGCATGACCAAAGAGACCGTTCATGGAAAAATCACGAACGTGTTTTGAAAGTTTATCGTGCATCGTGGGGTGCATCGACGATCATCAAGAGTGGTCACAGTTGAATGATTTTGTCCTAGGCTGGATGTTTCGTGTTCTTCTGCTGATGCGAAAACTCTAGGCCTATTCAAAGGTATTTAGCGATAGGCCCCGCGATGGGCTTATAGCATCCAGTATGCTAAAACCTGCAAAATTTGGCGATAATTCGTGACATTTTGACACGGGTGGGCGGGCTAGGGACTTAAACTACTAATTTCACCCTGTCATTTCCCACACTTGTGCTACCAACTCTTCATATTTTCCCACACTTGTGCTACCAGGCCCTCGAAAATATACCCGTAAATGCGGCACCTCCCCGTATGGAAATATTTAAGAGTGACGCCCCCGGGTTTCATCATCATTGTCACTTCATTTGCCAAAACTTACAGTTTACTACTTTAATTTAATTGTATATGAAGGCTTTTACAAATTACACAGGTTTCCAACCTGTATAGCTGCAAATGTAAAGCCCAGTTTAGACAGATTTCCAACCTGTAAAGCTGCAAATGTAAAGCCCAGTTTAGACAGATTTCCAACCTGTAAAGCTGCAAATGTAAAGCCCAGTTTAGACAGATTTCCAACCTGTATAGCTGCAAATGTAAAGCCCATAGTTTAGACAGATTTCCAACCTGTATAGCTGCAAATGTAAAGCCCAGTTTAGACAGGTTTCCAGCCAGTGTAGCTGCAAATGTAAAGCCCAGTTAGACAGATTTCCAACCTGTATAGCTGCAAATGTAAAGCCCAGTTTAGACAGATTTCCAACCTGTAAAGCTGCAAATGTAAAGCCCAGTTTAGACAGATTTCCAACCTGTATAGCTGCAAATGTAAAGCCCATAGTTTAGACAGATTTCCAACCTGTATAGCTGCAAATGTAAAGCCCAGTTTAGACAATGCAATCTTGCAACCTTATTGAATGCTGCAAATGGTCGATATTTAAATATTACCGTATGATCAAGTATAAGCCCATGTTCGAGAGTATAATCCCACACCTAATTTAGACTAAATTTGAACGCTCAATTCCATTGTTGATACAATCTAAGTTAAGTATATAATCCAACCCCCTATTTTGGGCAAATTTCATAATAGGCCCCCTGGGACTATGCTCGGTCTTATTCGGTACAGAACTAGGTATTCTGTGTTTGATATAAATGCCTAGAATGCATGTATTAATTATGCATGAGTTATTTTGGGGAGCATTGTTATTTTTATAAGATCGCTTATTCTGCTCTATTACTAGTAATTAATAATAGAATTTAACTTTCACAACATTAATGTTTATATATCTATTTTTAAAATAAATGATATAGAGAGTAATATTGTGTTTTTTGTTGTTGATTATTAAATCTATAAATAGATATAAGTAGTTCATATTTATGTCATTTTAGCTGGCAAGGGAGTCCTGTTTCTGCCCATGGAGCTATAAAAGTAGCTCCATGGTCTGTGTAAGTAAACATTTCATAATCAAAATATTGACAATGACAATGACAACTTCTTTTATTTTTGTTGTAATAAATAAACGACAAAATTAACATTTATAATTACAAAATTGATTTAAACAAAGAAAAGGGGAAAATTCTTGAATATAGTTAATTTTAATCGAAGAAGAAAAGTCAACATGTTTTTGTCACGAAGACTACTATCAAAAGATAAACAATTACAAAGTCCTCCACGTGGGTTTGACCAATAAAAATCGCCTAAATTACACGCCTCCTTGTTGCGGCAACCACACCCCTTACGTAGTGATGCGTGCAATTAATTCATAAGGAAATAGTGATTTGGCAGAAAAGACATAAAAAAGGTAAGTCTACAAAAACTGTACTTTAGTTGTTTAACTTGATTAGTAACTATACTTATAATATTTCTTATTATTTGTGTCTTATAAATAAGCGCTTTATAAGTATAATTGAATGTCCGATATGTTATGATAACCTTATAAATGATTGTATTTCTAGGCCCTGCTGGAACTTCAACAACCACAGACTGAACAAGCAGCATTCTTTCCACATATTCACGGGTTAGCATCCAGGTCAGCTTCGCACCGAAAACCAGCTTATTTACTGGCCTACAATTACAACTCGACTGAGATATTTTCAACAATATATGACATCATGGTAGACTCTCAGGTTAAAGCACAGGTAAACATTTGTGACGTTTGTTGTATTTTAATGTGCAAAATACAAATTTGACGACAGAGCATGGAGGTATAAAAATATATATTTTTTAATTGTATTTTTATACCTCCATGGACAGAGCATGTGGACAGACGTGACGTGGTAGTAGAGGTTTGTTTGTAGCTTGGAGGAAATAAAAAGCCTGTTTTTGGTCAATGGGAAGTTATAAGCCTAGCTACCTAAATTGTTATTAGAGAGAAGCTATAACCTGCTCTCAGTTTACCATTACATTGATTGATTAAAAAATTATAATCTGTGTCGCATGGTAAAAGTCGAGACTTTGAAAATATAGACTTTGGAAATCAATGCTTTAGCACTGAAAAAAATTAACAGTATACATTAAAATACCTTCAAATTATGCACTAGTCAATTGCATGACCCACACTATACCACCCCCGGGAGAGGTGCGTCATTTGTCCGATGTGCGTCATACCTTATGAATACCATGACGCACCTGTGCTTAAAAAATGTGACCATGACGCACCCATTTTGATGCACTGTGACCATGTTTTTTATGATATTTTTTGTGGTAAAGTGATGGACATTGACACATCATCGTTCATTGATGTGACGTAACTTCTAGGTTTTTTGACGCACCCCTGCGTCAGTAATTATTTGTAATTGACGCACCCATGATGCACCTCTCTCAGGGGCCGTATAGTGGGTCATACAATTGACAATTAATCTACAATACAGGAGATAAAATCAATTTCTGATAAGATAATAATCTTTGACTAATATAATAATTTAAATATTTGTAGCAACATGACCTTGACAATTTAGTCCACCATTGTTATGCCCATTGTCTCTTTATTAGATTGTTTTATTATAAATAATTTAATCTTAATATGTTTGTTGACATTGGACACATTTTGGGCGTAGTACCATTGGTAGATGAGAACTGAAGATAGTGAAACATAGCACAGGTGTATAGTGTACAAATGCAAACAAAAACAACAATTATAGACAATATCTTATATAAGTCAAAGATGCTCTCCAGGTGGTATGCCATCCTGAGATGAGTAGTATAGTAATTAGTACATTTTTTTATTTTTTATTAAGTTATACATAATTTTATTTTCTATGGACCAGAGATTCCGAAATAAAAGATTGAATTGAATAATAATTTTTTCCAGCAAGCAAAGGACTGGGTTATGATTGGTGGGAAGTGGTCTAAGTCTTCAAACCTTCCGGTCCATCGGAGTCAGAGTGTCGATTTCTCGGTAGTAGTTCAAGCTAGCTTTCAAATTCATTCAAAATTGACATTTCTTGACAGCTTTCTCATTTATTTATGGCAGTATTACTCAAATGGAATGAGGAAAATCATATATAAAATCATTTTGTCAATCCAATTCATTTTATTCCATCACCAAACAACAGGAAGTCAATATTTTAGACTAAGCCCATGTTAAAAAGAAAACATTCACACTTGTTGAAGATGTTGTTTTTAAAATTTATAAAACTTTCATGCTTTACCAAAACTGCGCTACTTTCTGTTTCATGCAACAAAACAGATGTTAATATAGCCTTTATCTCATTTATTGGACAGTGTATTTTTAATAACATTTTTCACTTTTTGAAATGCAGACTGTTTTATTCATTTTTTTTATATTTTAAGTACTTGAATAAAGCATGGAGGTATACCTCCATAAATGAAGTTTGATGTTTTACTGTAAATATATAATATTTTATTTGATATTGTATTTTCTGCATCCTGGTACATAATCATAAACCATATTCCTTGTTTTACAGGTATTTTGCTATTAAGATACCATACATCTACCAGTATTCAATTATGTTAATATAGATTATAACATTTCCATTATCATGCTCATTAATTCCTTAACTGTTTCTAAATCCAACCTCCATATTTTCACTTATGTTTATGGATCAATGTTAGCACAGAAACACTTGAATGAACATGAATAGAAGTAATAATAAAATAATAATTTATTGAACATACACTTTTGTAACAATGGCACACTTCGATGTAAAGGTGCGTTCTACATCAAACTTTACTAAAACAACATTAAAATGCTATCTATACAATTTACAACAATAATAATAAAAATGTAATAATAATGTTGTCATATCACTACCATTTATACCATACTATTTGGGCATATTACCACCATATTCGGGCACATCACACTTTTTTTGTCAAACTAGTTTAATAGTGTAGACAGAGCTTAAGACTATAATAAATGTTATTGTTCAATGAGTCGCTCTAAGTATAGAATATGATTACCACTTTCAGCTCTGAGCGATGTACTTTTTATTAAAATATTAGGTTAAGGACATAAAATATTGATTCAAAATGTACAGTAAATGTTTTTTTTTTTACGTTTATTTACATATTGCTTTATTTGATCACTTGTATCATAATCATCATTGACATATTATCTATACAGAGAGTATTATCATTCCAAGTTATCATGCGAATTGGCATCTGTTTCTTTACTGTAGTATTTATAGTTCGAAACAACAGCTAGAATAATGCAACCCCATAATTAAAAGCATGACAAATAAAAGTACAAATGTATAGAGATCACATAGGGCCTGTTCAGACTTAACTTAAAGCTCTGTCTACACTATCAAGCTAGTTTGACAAAAAAAGTATAATGTGCTCAAATATGGTAGTGATATGCTTAAATATGGTAGTGATATGCTTAAATATGGTAGTGATATGCTTAAATATGGTAGTGATATGCTTAAATATGGTAGTGATATGCTTAAATATGGTAGTGATATGCTTAAATATGGTAGTGATATGCTTAAATATGGTAGTGATCATGATGGGCACATCACATTTTTTTGTAATATAAAGTTTGACAGTGTAGACAAAGCTGAAAGTTAGAGTTATTTACCCAGATAAAATGATGACCTACATTTTAAATTTACCAAAGTGAACAATAATTATAATATAATAATAAAAACAAACTTACCTTTGTAAATAATTAACTGACATGAGCCCATTCTGATTGTAATTAGTCATCAATGATATTAACAACATTGTCTATTGTACTCTATATTCAGGTTGACTCTTTATTAGAATCTCTACATCTGAGTGATGACAACCTTAAAGATATTATGCAGCGGCTGCAACGTGACATGGAAAAGGGTCTAGGAGCTGCAACGAACCCTACAGCAAAAGTTAAAATGTTTCCAAGCTATGTCAGATCTATTCCAAATGGTTCAGGTACAGATATTTCATTCTTAAAATCTACTCCTCTGACTGATTTGTATGATTTAGACTGTCATTTGTTCAATGCTGCATTCTACGTTGTATTTGTGCGTCATTTGAACAAATATCAATGGAATTTGCGCAATATCAATGAATAAATTATTACCGTATATCCTCGGGTATAATGCCACTTCAGGTCTAATACCACTCCCTACTTTATGTCTGATTTCAAAACAGACATATTCCCGGGTATAGTCCCAGTAATGACTTTGGTCTGGATGTACTGCTGGCCTTTCTCTAGCCAGTTCAGATGAGTTTTTACAAGACATGCTTACCAATCAAGGAGTGGACCTTAACGAGCGAAAAGCAGAAAATTGTGGCAGAACATCATTGCCTTTGTCCGTAGATACAGCACCTAGAGGGAGAGTCTCACCCCCTAATGTCAGCCCGATTTTGTGTTCTAGGGGATGGGATTGTACCAGAGGATATAATATGGTATTATTACAAAATTATTGTATCTCTATACTGTATCTGGCATCACCAGTGTGACTGTCTTCTTACTCTTCTACCACCAACTTCTAGATGCCAAGCTCTCTTTACTGTTTTAACTTGTTTCATTCATCTCAAGTACTATTAGTACTACATTCCCTCATCTGATTTAAAATAATGTTCTGATATTGTCTGGCATTAAATTTGTTTATTTTTTTATTTTTTTTTTAGAGAGTGGTCGTTTCTTTGCTCTTGATCTGGGTGGTAGTAATTTCCGTGTTCTACTAGTGACGCTACTCAATGGTGATGTCAAGTTAGAAAGCAAAGTATTTGCTCTTTCTCAAGAAATCATGACAGGCACTGGAGAACAGGTATATAGTCTCAGAATTTATTTATTAATTTTGTTGATAGTTATTTGTCCATGGTGAGATAAATAAAAATCCTACTTACCCCTGTTTTCTCCACAGTAGAAATTAAGCCTCTGAAATATTATACTCGCACTAAATTCTGTGTGTTTACCACTCTGTTTTGTTTGCATTTTCAATATACTGCTTTTTTCTTATTATTAAACAGTTTTTCATACCAGTACTGTACCTAGAAGAGTACTGGAAAAAATGTGTACAAATATTATGAATGATATATCTGTATTTTTAGCTGTTTGATTACATAGCCACCTGTCTTGGTGACTTCAAGAAAGAAAAGGGTATCAGTGAAAAGCTACCACTTGGATTCACATTTTCATTCCCTTGTGCTCAGAAGGGACTAACTTCAGGTAATTCAGAATTAAAATCAGTGACTTTTAATTACACTCAGGGGCGGATCCAGGGGTGGGGGACAGCTGGCCCGACCCCCATCAAATATAGCTAAGCCCTTTATTTCACCATTTTAGGCCCTAGACCCTATCTATTTCAAAATCGGATCCACCACTATATGCCAAAGCACTAGAAAACACTTTTGAAAACTATTTGTAGCCATGTGCAAATTATTTTTTGGACACATCTTGTGAGGTCAAAGTTCACTGTTTTTCCAAGTATATAATGAAAAGCATAGACCTGTGATTCCACCGTTCCATTTGTCAAATCTGAGCAATTTAAAAGATTACTAAAACTATAAAATAAGAGTAGGCTGTTATTGTTTCTTTCCTCATTTTCAGTAGGCCTTTGTGTCCTGCTTTGGAAGACTAGTTTCAACCTTTGGCTGTTGTTGTATTTCAGTTTTTTAATAAATGATAATGTAACATGATACAGATTGATTAAATTACACAGACTTACTTGAGACACACCCGGCCCATGACAAGAATAAATAGCACAAAATGTTAGCATACGCTATGTCTAATGATGATGAAGCGTATTGATATAAATCCAAAGGCAAATTACTGAAAAAAAATGACAATGATAAAACAGCCAGAAAAATGTGCATAGCTGGAAAGAGATATATATAACATAAATGTTATTGTATTACAGCATTCCTTGTGACATGGACCAAAGGATTCTCAGCTTCTGGAGTTGAGAACCAAGATGTTGTTAAGTTATTACAACAATCTTGTGCCAAACAGGTAACAAATGAAAACAAAGTCAAATTACTAGAATTTAAATGATTTAATGTTAGAGAAAAAATGTTGAAACAAGGCATTCTAAAAGAACAGGATGCTAAGCTCCTTAGGTCAAAGGGTTGATCTGTGGCTGCGACACGATCAGTTCCACACCCCTTAACATACTGTACACTGCACGCACCGTATGTACATAGTACAGTACCGTTGGTATTTGTTGCAG
This sequence comes from Antedon mediterranea, assembly GCF_964355755.1. Lineage (NCBI taxonomy): Eukaryota > Metazoa > Echinodermata > Crinoidea > Comatulida > Antedonidae > Antedon > Antedon mediterranea. Next base: position 29,883,538 of record NC_092673.1, on the reverse strand, counting down.
CCAGACATATATCAAAGGACTGTTACAAGTTCCTATCTTGGCAAGGCAAGCTCAGTGCCCTGTTGTTAGATTGTGCTTCCTGTGGTTGAAGCGAGTTCCGATTATGCAATTAAAGTGTTATCTACATAGATACTAAAAAATGACTGAAAGGTTAATGTTGTTGTTCCTTGTAGTGTGCAATTTTTACTTTTATTTACCAAGCTGTGTTAATTCACCTAACACAACCTGCCATTATCCAATTAATAACACTTACTACAATGCAATTACTTACTGCAATATTTTACCGAGATCCATATGTGCTTTTAGTATCTGCTTCAATAGCTCTTTTTCTTTATTGTAGAATGTGGAGTTGGATATTGTTGCAGTTGTGAATGACACTGTTGGAACATTAATGTCATGTGCTTACACAAACCCCAATTGCTACATTGGATTGATTTTGGGTTAGTGAATTTACAGTTATTTATTTATAGAGAGTGATATGGTGTAATTTTGTTTGTTTTATTATGTTATTCATACTCAACATTGTGGAAATTTGGATTAGGCCCTCAATGATCCCACATCAGCCACAGTGTAGCGTGCGCCTGCCAAAAATTACAGTGTCTGCAATGGACCAGTACACGACTTTTCCGAAAGATGCACTGGGTTCTTTAAAATACACACACAAGCCAGATGTGTACAATGCCTCCAGTTTAAATTCTGAGAATATACTTATATATATAACCACCAGAACTATGGTCAATTTTAAGGCTACAATGGTTTGTAGCGCCATAACCACTCGGCCACTCAACTCAACAATGATAAGAAATTGGACTAGCATGTAAGAAAGTTTGAGATGTGTCGACTTTACATCATCCTTTTTAATTTATCAAATGGCAATACAGTTTATCTTTCCAAATTATTTCTTTTTCGGAAACCCAGACTGGTTATGAAAAAGTTCTTTTGTATTAAAAATGATATATTATCGTAGGTACTGGTACTAATGCGTGTTATATGGAAAACCTTGACAATGTTGAATTATGGGATGGCGATGACAAGGAACCGCGACAGGTAATCATCAATATGGAGTGGGGTGCGTTTGGAGACGATGGCGTTCTAGATGATATACGAACTGACTTTGATAAAGAAATGGACAAATTGACACCAAACAAAGGGAAACAATTGTACGTTTACAATTCAGTTTAAGTATTGCCAGAATTAGGTCCAAATTATTAGCTAGATCTGGAATCCTGGAACTTTGAGGCTAGTTCATGTGTCTCTCCAAAGTCAACCTTCTTGTTAAACAAAAATACCCAGATAATAATAATTTACGCAGACTTATTTATTTTTATTAAACTTTGTTTAATGAGGGTGACTCATCATAACAGCCGATGGAGCCCTCAACACTTTAAGAACAGGAACGATACAAACACAAAAAATGAATGACAAAACAGGAAAAAAATAAATATATATAGTATATATGTTTAGTTTATATATATATATATATGTATATAAAGTTGAGAATCATAGTTTTACATGCTTAAAATTGGATTTAGTAATGATCAATTTTCTTTCAAAAGGTATGAGAAGATGATATCAGGAATGTACCTTGGTGAGATAACACGGCAAGCGCTGCTGAAACTAGCGGACCATAAGATGGTCTTTAGAGGCGGCTTGTCAGATACAATCAAAGAGCCTTGGAAATTTGAAACAAGATTCCTGTCAGAAATAGAAGCGTATGTTGGATTTTGTTTGTTTTGATGTTTTTTGATGATGCTTTTTATTTTTTGGTTATTTCAGTAATATATTCAACTCGGACATTTTTGTAGCCCCATGTGACTTTGTATCTAAATTATGCTATCTAAATCTTTCCCCAATTTATTCATTCTACGGCTATTTAACAATATATTATTTGTTTCTTAGTGATACAAGTGAAAGTTTAACAAAAGTAGACGAAATACTCAGAGGCCTGGATTTGAAACCTAACCACCAAGATTTACAGATTGCGAACTTAGTATGCCAGGCCGTCTCGTCTCGTGCTGCTAAACTGGCTGCAGCCGGTGTAGCCACAGTAGCCAATCAAATGAACAGGGATGAAGTCACCGTAGGAACAGATGGTTCGTTGTACAAGAAACATCCTAAGTTCCATGATCATATGGTTCTCTATGCTGAAAAATTAGCTCCAAAAAAGAAAGTGAATTTTATGTTATCTGAAGATGGTAGTGGTAAGGGCGCTGCCCTCGTGGCCGCTGTTGCCAGTCGCAAAAAGTAATTTTATCACCAAATATAAATCATATTATAGTAAAGAGTGGAAAGCCTATATTTAACTTAGGTTGTGGAAGAACCTAGATTACCCAAAATCACTTGTGATAGGTACCAAGAGGTTGATAATGTATAGGTAATACAATTTCAAGTTAGTTAGCGGGGAAAGAGGTTTTTGATAATCATTGGTTTTTGGGAAATAGAATAGAACAGATTTCAATGTCAGTTTGTACATACATGCTTTAATAAATCAATGTCATTTCTAATGACATATCTTATACCATGGCCTCTCAGGGCCGTAGCCATTAGCACGGTTGGTAAGGTTTTAATCTGACCAATTTTTCACAGAGGTCTTTCACAACCCTGTTGCCTTGTCTTTTTATTCTTCCCTTTTCTTGCAACCACCTTACCACTTTATAAGTGGTACTGCCTCTATGTTTGACCTACTGTACTCTATAACATCTTCAAGAACAAAATGTTATAGATTGTTTATAGCAGTAATATAGTTATTAATATTATGAAGATATATATAATAATTCTGATGTAATTTTTTAAATAAAGATAATATACTAGATATGATTAGGTCTATACCTTTATATTTGTAATAATTGATTTGGAATCGTTTAATCATTTTACTAGCTTACTAAGTTACCAGCTCTATGACTTACAGTGACACTAAACTACAGTTTGATTGTATTTTTGACAAGCCCAGTTTATACATGATATTCAAACTTAGATGCTGCAAATGGATATTTAAATATGACAGTAATAACGTTTAGTTCACACTAGAGACGCAACACAATCACAAGAGATTAATCATCTGAATTGTCATTTGTCAACTCGCTTGTGTTGCGTCTACGTCATTGCGATGCATCTCTAGTGGGAACCAAGCTTAAGGCATTTTGTACTTACTGTATATAGATCAATGCCTTGAAATGCATTTTGAGGAATATTATTAATATCATTTTACAGGAATTCTCAATCCTGTTTAGTTATTAGTAATCATGGAGTACAGTAGTAATGTAACATTCATAACATTGTAACTGTATAACTTTATAAAAAATTCAGTAAATATAATAAAAATATGGAATATTACACTGTAGTCTTTTAGTTAATCTTGAAGGCACTCGGTAAGAAAAATCAACTTGTTTTTTGTCACGTCCAGAACCTATTTGCTTGATTACTTAAAACTATCATGTTGTCCCATACTTCCCTTTGCCTTGGTGGACCAGTACTGGTGGACAGCAAAAAGTAAACAAAGTCCTCCTCGTGAGCTTGACCAATCAAAATCGCCGAAAATTTACACGCTTCCTTTTTGTGTAGCGCGCCGGCACCATGCTTAAGTATTTAAAGGCCCAGCTAAGTTCATATTGATCCTCGCGAGCCGTGATTTTGAAAAAGGTAAGTCCAACTTTAGTTAAATTGAATACGAGTTGAATATAATACGAGTGTGTGATATTGTTATGATAACAGTTGAATTTGTTATACATCCATGTTTTTTCTAGACCCTGAACTTAACCACGCCCCTAAACACATACAACACAATTCGACTCTGTGATCATCGAACTTTGCAATATGGTAGACTCTGGAGTTAAAGCACAGGTAAACTTGTTTCTAGGAGGGGACTGGGCGGAGCAGGGTGTGTCACTTCATAAAAAATTCATGTTGCATTTTTCTAGTTTCGAGTGTGCATGGACCATATCCTCTCCATAGTGCATATAGGTCAAACATACAGAGAAAGTTGCCGTACCATATGTCATTACAATACTAGACGTGGCTGGCATCCTGTGCTACAGCTTAATCTACAGTACAGTAAATATTGTTTTCTGATAAAATAATAACCTTTGACCAATAATTTAGAATATTGTAGCAGCACAGTAACTCACAAGTGCCTTATAATTACTATCGTACTATATTGTTTAGTTAAGAATCGATAATCTAAGATAAGTTGATACGGCACATTGGGCGTAGTACTGGTAGACGAAAATGAACTATGTTAAAAAACCATTTAATTTGAGTACATACTTATCTTGACAAAAGAACAACATGTTAACATTTCCCTGTTTCTATAGTCAACTCTCCCCATACATTACCATTAACAAGGCCAACAGCCATAAGTCGCGTGCTAAAACGCATAGTGATACCGGACCGACAGACAGACCGACAGACCAACCGACCGACATAGTGAACTATAGAGTCGCGTCCACGCGACTAAAAACACATATCAATACCAGACTTTCCGGAAAACCATGACATATTAGGTCCGCCCAAATGAATCCGGAATTGGAAGATTTGACTGTAATTGTTTGGTAGTTTTAGATTGAAATAATTTTCATCAAGCAAAAGATCAAATTATGAAAAGTTCTCAAATCTTCCAGTTCATCAGAGTTGTAGTATCGATTGCTTAGTAATAGTATTAGAAGCTAATTTAAATGATTTCAAAATTGTCTTATATTGTATATTCAGGTTGATTCTTTGTTGGAGTGCCTACATCTGAGTGATGACAACCTTAAAGATATTATGCAGCGGCTGCAACGTGACATGGAAAAGGGTCTAGGAGCTGCAACGAACCCTACAGCAAAAGTTAAAATGTTGCCAAGCTATGTCAGATCTATTCCAGACGGCTCAGGTACTTGGTTTCAACCATTTTTGCCAGAACAAAATATTTTAAATATACTCTATTTGACTGATGTGTTTGATTCAATCACCCCCTCCACCTTCCATCTCTATGTAAGTATGGTTTCTATCTGGAATGTACTTGTTTTCATAGTAAAAAATTAAATGTTCTTGTTTTAGAGAATGGTCGTTTCCTAGCTCTTGATCTAGGTGGTAGTAATTTCCGTGTTCTACTAGTGACGCTACTTAATGGTGATGCCAAGATGGAAAGCAAAGTGTTTGTGCTTTCTCAGGAAATCATGACAGGCACTGGAGAACAAGTATATAGTCTCAGCCACTCTTATTTATTTCACAAGTTGATAAAAAAAAGTATTTGATAAAACATTAACAAACTAATTGTGATTGCTGTCACTAAGAGTTACCCGTTTTCCAAAATATAAAACAAGTTTTTAGAACTTATTTTTGCTAATAGTTTTTTTTTTCTGTGGTCCAATCTTATTATTGTTAAACTCTTTAATAGCAAACTTTAGTTCGCAAACTTGAGCAATCGCTGAGTTTGGCAAGAAACGTTTTCCAAAGTTTATTATGTTAGTGTAGACCAGTTGCAGACTTCTGCAAACTGAAGAACCCTAGTTTGTTAGACCATGCACGGCATTGACAAGCCAGTTTGATGAATGCTGACTGGAAAAGTAGTTTTAAAGAACTTCTACAAACGTTGGAAAACTCGAAGTTTGCAAACAAAGGTTTATCAGTTTCCTGGTGTGGACTAGTCTTTACCTTTCAATATTGTAATTTAAAAAATGAAAATGTTGCACACACTTGATTTCATTTTTGTTTTAGCTGTTTGATTACATAGCTACCTGTCTTGGTGACTTCAAGAAAGAAATGGGAATCAGTGAAAAACTACCACTTGGATTCACATTCTCGTTCCCATGTTATCATAAGGGATTAACATCAGGTAAGTAGTATGGATGATTAATGACTTTTTCAAAAGTATGATTTTGTAAAATGAAATAATTACACATGTTTGTCATTGTATTACAGCATTCCTTGTGACATGGACCAAAGGTTACTCAGCTTCTGGAGTTGAGAACCAAGATGTTGTTAAGTTACTAGAGCAGGCTTTCATCAGAAAGGTAAATTACTAGCATTCAATTAATGATTCAATCTTCTAAGTGAAAGTGACTATTATTAATGTTAATATTATTAACATAATAATTCATTGCTTCTATTATCTATTTCAATAGCTCTTTTTCTTATCTTTATTGCAGAATGTGGAGTTGGATATTGTTGCAGTTGTGAATGACACTGTTGGAACATTAATGTCATGTGCTTACACAAACCCCAATTGCTACATTGGATTAATTTTAGGTTGATTAAAGTATCCAATTTTAACTTTCATTTCGAATTTCTCATTTCAATACTAAGACACCATTAATTATTAGGTTATAAGAAGTTCTTTTTTATAATTTTAGTTATTTTTTAATAAATTAGGTAGTGGATGTAACGCCTGTTATATGGAAAGCCTTGATAATGTTGAATTATGGGATGGCGATGATGAGGAACCGCGACAAGTAATAATTGATATGGAGTGGGGTGCGTTTGGAGACGATGGCGTTCTAGATGATATACGTACTGACTTTGATAAAGAAATTGACAAATTGACACTAAACAAAGGAAAACAATTGTACGTTTACAAATTCTTATAAGTATTTCCAAAACAGAAAATAATTTACCTAGACCTAGACTAATTTATGCTTATCCTTAGTTTTAAATACTTAATGTTTGAGACAATTCAGAAATGAATAATTCTTTTTCAAAAGGTATGAGAAGATGATATCAGGAATGTACCTTGGTGAGATAACTCGACGAGCGCTGCTGAAACTAGCGGACCATAAGATGGTCTTCAGAGGCGGGTTGTCAGATACAATCAAAGAGCCTTGGAAATTTGAAACAAGATTCCTGTCAGAAATAGAAGCGTATGTTCTTTTTTTATATACAGTTTTTGGGAGATTTCGGTACAATGCAAATATTTTTTAATACAGACTTTGTCAATAGGCCTATGTTTTTATATTTGCTCTTTAAAAACATCTTTTTGTTTCGTAGTGATACATGCGAAAGTTTAACAAAAGTAGACGAAATAATCAGAAGCCTTGATTTGAAGCCTACCATCCAAGATCTACAGATTGTGAAATTAGTATGCCAAACCGTCTCATATCGTGCTGCTAAACTGGCTGCAGCCGGTGTAGCCACAGTAGCCAATCTGATGACCAGGGATGAAATCACCGTAGGAACGGATGGTTCGTTGTACAAGAAGCATCCAAAGTTCCATGATTATATGGTTCTCTATACTAACAAATTAGCTCCAAAAAAGAAAGTGAATTTTATGTTATCGGAAGATGGTAGTGGTAAGGGAGCTGCCCTTGTGGCCGCTGTTGCAAGTCACAAAAAGTAATTTTGTAGGCCTAAAATTAAAGTAGTAAATCCTGTATTATTATTAAAATTAAAATGTGTTAGATATGTTTCACATTAGTACTCTATGATATTTTCAACAAGAATTTAATACCAGAAATCGCTGAAAATGTTCTAGAATACACATTTCATAGAAGTAGCGTAGTTGTATATTTTTAATATTATGAAGATATGTATAGTAAAATAAATAATATACATCTTAAGAAAATACAAACTTTAAACTTATAATAATTGATTTTAGATCAAGAATCAATATGACCGTGGACCTGTTCGTAACCCTTTTTTCTTAACGAATTAAAATGATGCACCGTAGTCATAGAAACTATTCTCTTGATAAACAATAATACCAATTTTTTAAATAAAAGTAAGGTTTCACTAAACGTCCAAACTGTATGGTAAAATGGATAGCGTGACGTTGATTCGCGAATGATAACTTTTGTACTTTATACTTATTTGCGTAAGCACTAAATCGTTGATAGGACAGACTGCAACAAGTACTGAAAGTGTAACTAGGACTCTATTATCATTTTGGTGCGACACTTTAAAATCAAAATTAATAAGTAGGAAACACATTTATAATGTTGTTTTAAAGGACTACGTAAAGTAAATTAACCATAATGTATTGGACAATTTTGAATCGGAGCCTTTTCATATTTCAATTTGGCCTCCTTGGTCCAGAATTGGAACCCTAGTCCGGATTGCCTCCAAAATTGAACTGATTCTTCCGTAATCACATATCTATCTGTGATTGAAATTTGGTAAAGATCCGTTTTTTAGTTTTTACGTTGTCCTGCTAACACACACACCCACACACAAATATCTGTGACAAAATATAATTGAGGTAATAATATATAAATTTACGTAGGGGTAAAATTCGATAAATTGCACATTACTTCTAGATTTTGTATACGATGTAGGCCTGCTTAAAGAATATATTTATGTCATTAAGAAGTATATTGGCGTAATATGCACCGTAATTTTAAGTGAAATAAAACATTGCAAAGTTTATTTAGAATGTATTTTTTATTTGTAATAAATCTGTAAATATGAGCCGCATTAAGTTAATTTCGATGTTGCCAATTTAAGCTTGGTTCTCACTAGCGACACAACGTAACGCAAACTACGCAACGTAAGAAATTCCCTTTCAATAATTTTGTTTGCTCCCGCCTGCGTGAAATCAAACCTGCGATTTCTGCAGAACTGTTGCGTCGTCGGTGGTTGTGATTACGCAATACATAATTTTGCGTCAATACGTCACTGCGTTGCGTTCTAGTGGGAACCACGCTTAAAGCGTGGTTCCCACTAGCGACGCAACGCAAGGACGTAACGCAACGCAAGTGAATTGACCAATCACAAGCGATGGCTTATTCGCTTGTGATCGCTTGTGATCGCTTGTCATTGGTTAAAACGCTTGCGTTGCGTTTACGTCCCTGCGTTACGTTCTAGTGGGAACCAAGCTTCAAGGGCCTTTCACACTGCATGGGAGGTTGCCGAATGCCGCGAATTTACAGTAATAATTATAGTTAGCACCCGATTGGATATGTAGAGTCTACAATCTGACGAATCATTGGTCATTCAGAATTGCTATGGCAACAATATCAAGCGCCATAAGGATATGCTAGATATATCTATAATAGACTTACATAAAAAACCCTAAAGCTTTGTAATTGAAAGAAGAAAGACGCACTGCGTCGTCTCTGGATTATTCCTGGTCGTGATTTTCCGCACGAGAAATAATCGGTTAGCATCCAGACTGGTACATCCGCTTCTAGGGGTAGGCCTACATTCATTAAGACATCCGTTTTTAGCATGTAATTCATTCATAAGAAGCATTATAACCTATAATTAATGTTGATTGTATTAGGCCTACAGTTTGTGGAACACCACGTATGCAGTTCTGAAAAGAACTGTTGAGTTGAGTTTCTCTATGTTTCGATGAAAATGCTCCGATCGTCCTCAGAGTCAGGTATTTATCTAAGTAATATTAAATAGTTTTAAAAGAAATAGAAATATACAAATATTATTATCATCATTGATAATAACAAATATGTTAGAAAATACTTACATTATAAAAGAAACCCAATTATTAGGCCTAGAGTACAATGAATTGCTCACAATGCTACAATACAAATTCCACAATATTTGATTTAGAATATGCAAATCTTATAACGTAATTAAAATGCACGTGTAACTTGAACAATGACGATTACACATAAAAGACGAACTTCGTTAACGTGCGTTAATCACAGCCAGCTAATACGAGCATACAAGCCAACTGAAATAAGCATGAAAGGGAAAACTCCTGACCAACGAAAAAGTAATCGAACAAGCAGTGGCTACAAAGTTAAAAATAACGCAATTGGTGTTGATGATGGTCGCATCAGAACAACACGTCTTGGTGGTTATAAACAGAAAATGAGTAATCGAGACCCAAGACTGAGTGGTCGAGATCCGAGACATAGCCGGTACCCAAAACTTACCACTCAGTACCATACAATACATCGATATCGGGACAGTAACGATGCTGCAAGTTTACGGAGACCATACACACACGTTGGTGGTGAGAAAGGTAGACATTTAAGGGCTGACAGTCCGCAACAAGATGTTGGAACAACCGGTGCTGTTTTAATGGTCAATGCAAATCCACAAGTTATTGGAGGTACGGGTGCTATATTTGCAAACACTCAATTTATTGTAGCTACAGGCGCCAGTTTAATGGGTGCCTACCCTGGTGTTTGTGATCCAATGTATACCATTACCGGTGCCTTGCAATACAGTAGTGCTGTTGCTGACCAGCGATACAGTATTGCTGACCAGCGATACAGTGGTACTGACCAGCGATACAGTGGTGCTGACCACCGATCCAGTAGTGCTGACCAGCGATCCAGTGGTGCTGACCAGAGATCCGATGGTGCTGACCAGAGATCCGATGGTGCTGACCAGCGATCCAGTGGTGCTGACCAGCGATCCAGTGGTGCTGACCAGCGATCCAGTGTTGCTGACCACCGATACAGTGTTGCTGACCACCGATACAGTGTTGCTGACCACCGATACAGTGTTGCTGACCAACGATACAGTGTTGCTGACCAACGATACAGTGTTGCTGACCAACGATACAGTGTTGCTGACCAGCGATATAGTGTTGCTGACCAACGATACAGTGTTGTTGACCCGCGATACAATGGTGCTGACCAGACAACGAGTTCAAATCAATTGTACAATGGCGATATAAACAGAACTTATGCCACCGGTTACGCAATAGCTGCTTATACCACCAGTGATCATCTAAGACTTCAACAGATCAGTGACAATCATGTTGGAACTTATACAAAAAACGGTTACAGTGGAAAGGAAACCGTGGACAGTGGTTACAAAGGAGTTGATACTCCTCAAGTGAACGGCAGTAACCAAAGAGTTGCTGATTTAAAAAGTAGTACTGTCGATAATTTACGGTTTGAACGAAGAGTAGGCAAGTACTACAGAGAAGAAGGAACAGAAACGTTGAAAGACAAAAAGACCAGGAAAGAAGAAGTTTGTCACCGATGGGTTGAACGACAAAGAGTTGTTGCTGCTTCAGCTGATACTGGTCGGAGCAACATGAAAGCAGACAATCGTTACCGTTACAGCAGATGGGATACGCGCCATACGAGTACAACTGACGATCGATCTAACACGAGAACACTTTAGACTGGATTTGATTAAATTTGAACGGGAGATTGTTACAAATATATTATAATATTGCCGCATTATACATGTCTTTTGTGATGTACATTTGAGTTTTTAAGCACTTTTATTTTAATCTCATTTTATAGAGGATCTTTATTTAATAAAACATTTGTTTATGATAATTTCGTTTATATGTACGCTTTGATCATTGTAATTAAAAGTTTTCTTGCAATTCAAAACTTTGTAATATATTTATTTTTTTCATTGTAAAAATCATATTGCGTCTTATTCTGTATAATAACTTTCAAGTAAAAAACAAATAATGTTTAATTCGGCATAGCGCCCTCAGGACAGTTCACGGAAGCTCAAGATGGCGACGACTGTGTTGTGGTGGTGAAAGGAGTGGTCAGAATTCCGACTGGGAAATTCATATTATTTTATTCAAAATGCCACAGTGGGTGCAAACTAATACAGATGAAAAGTATGGAGTAGGTAAGTGTATTTTCTAGTTATTTTGAACAGCTTTAGCTTCATAAAAAAACGATTTCCCATGAAGATAGGCTTACCCCTCAAATCATACACCCTCTCACGAAAGCATCCGACAGGCTGAGAGTACGGAAGTGTTATGTTTGGCCAGCCAAGCGGAAATGTCCAGTGACAGACTTCTGTCAGCAATTCGATGTAGTAATTTATTTCTTGTCTCGCGTTTTATCGAAGATAATAAGTATTTTAAAAATACACATGATTAGTATTATTATTACAAAAAATTATTTGCAGCTTATTTAATTAACAAATGCAGTTTTTCTCCAATTAAATTGAGTTTGAGACACACAAAAGACTTGTCTCAAAAATTTCCTCTTTATTTAGTAATAGTAGTGCTACATTTTGATCCCATTTATTAGTTTATTCTGTGTAGTAATATATAATTGATATATTATTAAATCCCTTAGAAAATGTTGATAAAATAGGACAATAAATTAAATTAATTTTTGATAAATCATTTTGAAATAAATGGATTAAGTGTAATTTAAATGTAATATATTATTGTATATTTTAAATATAATTGTTTACATTTACCATTGATACCTATTAGTTCCATACATTTACTGTACTGTCCCTATTAAATTGATTATGATCAATTGTTCCTCCTCCATCATCACACACACTTGTCACCTGACATTAGTCACTTGTGGATTTCCCTCATCTGCTGTTTACTTTAGTAATCCCATTCTTACAATTTGATTTATTGCAATATCCCTATTTATAATTGCCTATGCCATGTCAACTAGGAATAACAAGCTTACCAGATGCTTTCTGCATTCTTACAAGATGTTCTGGAATGTTTTATGACCTCATAAAATAATTTGTATATTGAACTTTCATAATAGATCAGTCCTTTCCATTAGTTAGAATTTTATATACTATCTTGAAAGAATTTCATTTAGCTTCGATTTTGTATAGATGACAAATTTCGTTTTTGTAAAAGCACAAGTTAACGGAGTACTTACTCGAACGTTTCGATCTCTATCAGAGATCCTTCTCAACTGACTGCGGAGTGTTAATGCAGCTTGGTCATTCTTGACGTCATCTGTTGATGACGTTGTACGCCTCCGGTTGTAGGTTGGAGGTTGTGCGGGGCTCGGCCAGGTGATGTGTCTATCAAATCATTGTACAAATGCGAGAGTTCGTGGGCTCCAGTGTCCCGGTTCATGGTCTTCTCTTTATTTCTCCTTATATGTAATGATTCTCTAATCTGTCTGTCTTTGCGTTTAGGCTCTTTGGTTAAGATGGTAGCCTCCCAGTTCGGTACATGATTGTGTTTTATGACATGTTCTGTAATGGCAGATTTGTGTATGATCGAAGATGTGGATGTTCTGGAGGCCCTAGTCATTACTCCCCCCGTGTTTGTTGTAACATCTTTTTTGTGATCATTAATTCGTGTTTGTAATGCCCTCCCTGTTTCCCCAATGTAAACTTGTGGACAGTTGCGGCAGGTGACTTCGTAGATTACTCCACATGTATCCATCTTCTCGATTTTATCTTTTGGGTGGACGAGGCTATTCTTGATTTTATTTTGGGGTAGGAAATAGGTTCCGACATTGTGATAGGAGAGAGTGCGTCGTATTCTTTCTGCCATTCCTTTTACATAGGGGATTCCTATGCTACCTCGCATCTTGATCTTTTCCTTCTGTGGTTCGTGTCCTTTGTTCTTTTTTCTTTTTCGGTTTTCCATAACTCTCTGGAAGGACCACTCTGGATACTGGCAGTTGTGTAACGCTTTCTTGATGTTATCCATCTCAACTTTCCTCAAATCCATATCTCCCACTACCTTCTCAGCTCTGTCCACAAGCGTGTTTATAAGCCCCAGTTTGTGTTCGAGTGGATGATGTGAGTTGAAATGTAAATATTGGTCTGTGTGAGTGGGCTTCCGATAGACTGAGGTGGTAACTGTTCTATTGTCATTGAGTGTGATGAGCATGTCCAGGAAAGGTATTGTGTTGTTTGTCATCGATTCTGTGGTGAACTTGATATTGTCAGTTATATCGATGTTATTAAGATGTGTGTTAAATGTATGTACTGTACCTATGGGGATAATAGCTAATACATCATCAACGTATCGTTTCCAATACACAGGCTTGATGTTAGTGGGTGCCGTGTTTATGGCTTGATGTTCAAGCCACTCTAGATACAAGTTCGCCAATATAGGACTTATTGGGCTTCCCATAGCAATGCCTTGTATTTGCCTATAAATGTTACCATTGAACGAGAAATAGGTTTTGTTCACAATTAAACCGAGGAGCTCCATTATGTCTGTCACATGTAGTTTAGTTCTATCCAGAAGTGTCGGATCTGTTGTTAGGCGATTTTCGACAACTTTGAGGGCCTCTTCTACTGGTGTTTTTGTAAACAGAGATACTACGTCAAACGAGACAAATGTTTCACTTGGTTTGACTATTATTTCTTTTAGTTCACTCGCCAACTCTCCTGAGTAAGTTACATGATGTTCTGTGTTTCCGACAAGCGGACCCAGGATTTTGGTGAGGAATTGTGCAACGGTGTAAAAAACGGTGTTGATGTTATCTACTATAGGTCTTAATGGCCAATTTGGTTTATGTATCTTCGGAAGACAATACAACCTAGGTACAATTTCAGCCGTGGGAAACAGCCATTCTTTCTCTCTGTAGTTGATTTTCTTTTCTTTGAACAACCTGCCTATGATGTTGACCACTTTTCGTTTATAGTTTTGTGTTGGATTACGTTTTAGCAGTTCGTAAACATTAGTGTCGCTCACCATGGTTCCCACTTTATCTTTGTAATCATTAGTATTTAGGATGACAGTAGATCTACCTTTATCCGCTGGGAGAATAAGAATAGATTTATCTTTCTTCAAGTTGTTTATGGCCTTTCGTTCTTTGGGGGTTAAATTTGAAGGTGGTAGAGTGGTAGATTTTACAATAGCTACAATTTTACTGCGAACGGTGTCTTGTTCTTCCAGGGGGACGAGATCAGCCGCTTTTTCAGCCGCTACTATGAGATCGTCAATGGGCATGGATCGTGGGCTCGCCGCATAGTTCAATCCCCTTTGTAATGCTGATATTTCGTCCTCACTAACCAACTTACTAGACAGATTTACCACCCATTTTTCTCTTAAGATCTTACCGGATAAATCCTGTTCTTGATGTACAGTAAATCTCTAGCTGCGTTTTCTGCTTTGTTTTTCCACCACAACAGTTTGTTTTGTTGTCGTGATCGGCATTTTAAGAATTCCGCTTCACACACTTTGTTTACGTGATTACATACATTGGTGATGTCCCCTCCGTTGGGAATTAGCGATACGATTTCCTCATTTAAATCTTTCTTTTTGCCTTCTAACTGTGTGATTTTGTTGGTGGTGATTCTTATTCTCTCACGTAAAAGCTGTCTTTCTGCATGTTTTATTATTTCCTCTGCTTTAGACGATTTGATCGGTCGATATAATTTCAGGCTCGGAGGGGTAATGTCCAACCGCTTACAATGAAGGGAGAATACCCGGTGATTTCTCTGCCGTGAAATTTTCTTCGCGATATTTTCCTGTTTGCGTACGATGTTGATGGTTTCTTGACCATATTTTTCTCTTAAATCTTGAAAGAATTTCATTTAGCTTCGATTTTGTATAGATGACAAATTTCGTTTTTGTAAAAGCACAAGTTAACGGAGTACTTACTCGAACGTTTCGATCTCTATCAGAGATCCTTCTCAACTGACTGCGGAGTGTTAATGCAGCTTGGTCATTCTTGACGTCATCTGTTGATGACGTTGTACGCCTCCGGTTGTAGGTTGGAGGTTGTACAATGATTTGATAGACACATCACCTGGCCGAGCCCCGCACAACCTCCAACCTACAACCGGAGGCGTACAACGTCATCAACAGATGACGTCAAGAATGACCAAGCTGCATTAACACTCCGCAGTCAGTTGAGAAGGATCTCTGATAGAGATCGAAACGTTCGAGTAAGTACTCCGTTAACTTGTGCTTTTACAAAAACGAAATTTGTCATCTTTATATACTATACTGTAAGTAAAAGGATGCCATACTATATTTAAAAAAAATTATACAAATATCCTATCTTTTGCATTCCAATTTACAACAATTAAGGGGCCCTCGGATGGCTATAACCAACTAACACCCCTCCCCCCTCCTCCCCACACCACATGTCTTTAGAATTTTAGCATGCATACAGTAGCTCGAACAATTACTACAGTTTACCAAGGCTATTTTATCATGAAATAAGTAATTTAATGTAGATTATTCTTTGTATAGAACTTTTTTTTATGTCGGAATGTAATACATTTATCATCGTAATAACATATCCGTACTTAAATATTGGTGTTAAGTATCTGCAATAAAATGAAATACTAGAAGAATGTAATGGTTTACATTTTAGTCAATTATATTCAAGGTGCTATTCTCGCTGTATTGTTAACATTGTAAAGCTAAAGAATAGAAATTAAAAAGTAGAGAATAGTATCATCTTAAAATTATCCAGACTTAACTATTGTCTTGAATTAATGACTAGATCTTTATCTGTTAATGTTACAGAATGTGTTTTGTGCATTAATTATCTAAAAGAAGTTTTTCTATTTTGTTCATGGATGGTTCATGGATGTTTTATGGCTGTGTTACAATATTACATAGTAGTGGGTGTGTCCGCGTAATTTAGAACACTCCTGCTCCTGCTACCCACCTATTGGAACCCACCCAATTTTAATTGGGTAAAATCTATCACTGCTTGTAGATTTTAATAAGTAAGATCCATAACCTATATAAGATCCATACTCTACTAATTACTATGCTGTTAAAGATTTTACAATATGAATTATTGACCTCTGATAACGATAATTAAAAAGATAATATGACGTCAATGAAAACAACAACTGATACAAAAACTAATCTTTGTTCTTATCAATATAATAACACTGTATGAAATATGATTGCTATGTCAATAATTGTAGGATAATTTTAATAATCCATTTAATCCACTTCAAAAGTCATTAATCCGTTCATTCATCTGTTATCATATCCTACTTACAATACTGTATGTATAACCTCTAATGTACTGTATGTGGTCAAATAAATTGTTTTTCTGCAAACAGTATTATTTATTAATCCACTCCACTATAGGGAAATAAATACTGTAGTACAGTATTGAAACATCTTACAGTATGGGTAGTAAACAGATAACAAGGATGTTAAATCTCTTTTGTATCAAACTTGGTAGATCCTCTTTGTTGTCTTCTTGTACAGTAATTGTTAAATTGAATGAAGCCTCCGGCTTTACTGGGTTATTGCTATTAAAGGTATTTAGTTTCTTGTATTTTGTGATTGTTGTTGTTTATTTGACTACAATAAAGAATTACAATGGTGTTCAGTTGTAGTTGTATTATGTGTGACACTAGCAATGTTCTAATTGTGTTCAGACGGCCTTGCGTCGGAGGTAAAGTTACGTCAAACATGAAATTATACGCATACATTTCTTCTAATGAACGTCCACACGATGTTTACACTCGGTAACACAAAGGTGCATTTTACTTGCAAGCTTTGAGGTAGTTGCGTCCACACTTCACTAGTTTGCTAGTGCGTACAACTGTGTTCCTAGTGCAAGTGGAATTAGACGTGTCAGGATTAAATTTAAATAATCTGTAGTAAGGTTGAAGTTAACAACATCATACAATGAAAGTCTACACAGGCACTACCAAGGGCTTACAACAAACTACTACTTCAGAGCTTACATCCAACTCGGCTGAACTCTCCTGTTTTTATCGAATAAATCTTTTTAAACATTAAATAATTTTAGTCTACTGTACCAGACATATTCTGTACAAAGTACAATTTAGTTTGTTATCAGTTAACTTATCACTAATTTAACACACCTACCTGTACACAATTAAATTGTAAAACATTGTACTCAGACCCCCCAAGGCATGTAAAGTACCCAGAATTTACTTTTACTCAGAGGAAACCCAATTATGTATTTATTGATATTAATTTATTAATAAATATTAATTGATAAATCAAATAATCAACTTGATTATTAATAATAATTAATATGTGCGGAGTACCCAGAGCACCTTTCCTTGATCTCAGGGGTATTGCCAAACCCTGCAAACCCAAAAAAAAAACATAGCAAACACCACCGAACCAAAATAAAAGTGATTAAATCATGTAGTGTACGACCCACTGGTATCTCAGTAAACCCAATGACTTCTTTTGCCACAGCAAGTGAGCAAAATAGTTACTATAGGCTGTACCAAGTCATTTTACTGTAGCTTTATAGTATATGTCTGTTTTACTTAAATTAAGCTTAAATCACTTTGACTAACTATGCTAATTCTGTGCAATCATCTCATCTTGCCCCCAGCAAAACTGCGTTAATTTACTATGAGTAATTTGAGCGTGCGTTTGTATGCAGGTTACTGAATGGGAGTATATTAATGCATTGTTTGGCTTTTTAGACTGGATTGATTTACAGGTTATTTGAAACGTATTGTACAATAAGCTACAACAACTTATAATGATATGTGAGCAAAGATGATCATATGAAATTATGAATTTGTGTTGATGAAATTTATTATTATAATAACCAAAGTGTCTTAATGTTAATAATATTGTTTTTGTTGTACTAGACTATACAGTAGTATTACTTTTTAATTTTATACAGATGTTTTATGTACAGTACACATTATTGACTTTTTTTAGTTTGACTTCATTTCGATTTAATCAATGAGGGTCCTGGTATTATTGATGATATTGTAGGTGATCGATCAAGAATTTACAGTGTATTGTACACGGATTTACCTGTAGCTAATAATTTCATATTTTGGATAACAAAATAACAAAAACATTTTGTACTTTTCTGTTTAAATCCTGCCATCCAATCTGATTATTTTGTGTAGTAGTCAGTACAGTAGTCTTTTCCTATCAAAATTAATGAAATTGTTTTCTTATAAAGCTTCATCGGATCCCTACCATATTTTTTAAAGAAAATACTTTAAAAATTTAAAATACTGTCTGGTACAAAATTCAATTACACTTGACTAGGAGACATTCAGGAACTATTGTTATATACTGTATATTATAATATGGAACTTTGTTTTATCCTGAGAATTTCTGTACAGTACATCATGGAGAAATATTTTATTTCCATGAAAGACTTGAATGAAAGCGATAATGAAATTCTTGGGATCTATCCAGGCACTGGTCATGTGATCAATGACTCATATTCCTTGTAGGCTTTTTAATCATAAAATCGTAAATTTCCATTTTACGTTTACGTTGTCTTCCATCTGCGCTGCCTAGATACACTGCTTTCTTTCAATTAGAGAATTATCATAACCCATTTCTCAGATCGTTTGGAATGAAAAATACCCTAAGACTGAGGAATAATTTAAAACAAAGTAATATAACGAGGCCACCTGTTTGTACAGTATTAAATGTGAGCACCTGTCTTTATGCAGATTAACCTTTCTTATTTTTTCTATACAAGATGTTATTGGGCACAATTCAGTTTTGTACCATGTCCTTTTAAAAATAAACCAGAATAAATTTATAAAAAAATCCTTGCTTTATTTCCAATTTCTGACCATTTACAGTACAAATTGTTCCGTATGCCTTTCTTGCATCATTGATTAAAGATAATACGCAGTCATTTTTATGGGTTTTTTTCATTTTTAATATACTCTTACTACTGTATGTACTGTATACTTTACACTTGTGTTTTATTAATTGTTCTGCTATTTTTTATTTACTACACTTTATACTAAATTTACCTAACAATAACATCGCACATCGTTTTGATTTTTTAACTGTTAAAAATACTGATAATTGATGATGTACTGATAAATGATTCAGATAACAATAATCATATCTTTAAAATCACTACTTTGTTATTCGACTCCACTCTATTTGTTAGCTGCACAGTGTAGTTAACAACAACAAGTAATTACTACTACCTGTAGTCACGCATCACTAGGCAGCTTGACAATACTAGAAATGGAACAATTGTAAATTCAACATCTTCGGTGAAATGGAATCAAGTGTAAAATCATCTTTCAAAATCTCGCTTGAATACGTTGCCGTTAAACAGCGACACTACCTGGCTTGCTAAAATCACACCCATACACAAAACAATCATCGGATCAATTTTAAACACTGCTTTATTATAGTCAAGGCTGGATAGATGATCTAAGTTCAATAGACCAATTTCAGAATGATGAATATAATACTCTTGTGTCATAGGATAGCATACTGTTCAGTAGCTAGCTACTGTACATTCAATTTCCATGCACATTTCCAATGTACATTAGTGTACTGTACATCATTGAGGAATCCTCCATGGTTAGATTTTGTGATTCAGAGAATATCCCAACTCATATGGGGACAATTTCAGATCTACTATAGTGATATTTGGCCCTGTATGTTGCACCTAATTGATTGTATTCCTTCAAATAGTTCCCCCTGTACTATAAACCCCAGACAGTATTTGGACGATTTGCGCGGTAAAGAAAATCGAGCATTGTCTTAAGGCGAGCGAGTGCGATCACTCACCTAACACCCTCCTAAACTATGATAAACTTCATTAAAACTGCAAAATAACATCTTTAAAATAAATTTTTGTTTGTTCCAACAGTTGTTTATAACTTCATAGCTGACCAAGATGAGACTAAATGTGAACTGTCCCTTGATGTTGGTGACATTGTTTATATCATTGAAGAATGTGAAGGTATGTTAAAATACATTAATTTCAGGCATTTTTTTTTTCAGACATACTGTATACAAATATCCATTTAGATTTCCGAGACCATCATTTCATCATTTTCTTTAAACTTTGTACATACTGTATTTTTTTGTTGTGATTTGATGATTAAATGTATTTGTATTGTATTTATGTTTATAATGACCAATAATTTCATC
This sequence comes from Antedon mediterranea, assembly GCF_964355755.1. Lineage (NCBI taxonomy): Eukaryota > Metazoa > Echinodermata > Crinoidea > Comatulida > Antedonidae > Antedon > Antedon mediterranea. Next base: position 29,863,095 of record NC_092673.1, on the reverse strand, counting down.
AAAATTATAAAATATAATACTATAGTAAAGAATTGACTAACTAAAAGATTTGGAATATAATTTAAATATCACTGTTCTATAAATATTACAAAAGAACTGTATCAACTGTCGCCAGTGACTTACAAATGAAAAATAATCATTTTAAAATCAGTGATATTGGCGATTATACTGGTTCATTCTATAGAACATAGATACAGTATACAGTATGTTGGTATCCATTTTGGTATTCTAAAATAGAGAATTTCAAGCATATGGAAAAAGAGATACTTTGATTCAGAACTAAGATAAGAACAAAATGAGCTAAAGTAATAAGCATAGTGCTGGATTTAAGAGTGTATACTAATTAACAAAGTCGTTTGCAACGTGTTAATGTTGTATTTCACTAGGGATCCTTTCTCAGATGGCATATAATTGCAATTCTGTATCTTGGTGAAAAATGCATCATTTGTCAAATACTAGAGTGTACAATTTACAGTTTTCATTCCAGAATTTCATTTCATTTTCATTTATTTATTCCACCAATAAACAGATACAGAACAGAAACAAAGCACAATGGTCAGGGGCAACTAAAGCAAAACAATTACTATAACTCAAAGAGTCATCAAAATACAAAAAATATTGCACCAAGTAAAATTATTATGAAAAGCAAAAACAAAAAGTAAAAGAGTATATATATGTTTACTGTAGAGTAGTTTAATTCCAAAATGTATTTTAAATGGAGAAAGGCACTATATATTATCAACAGATAATTCTTGGTCCTTTCTCCATGACGGTTTCACATAATGCTTTGTATTTCTTTATTTTTATTGTTGTATGTATATGTTTCAATAGACAGTTTGTCTGAAATAAATAAATTCAGTTCATTTTTACTCAAATAGAATAACCTTTAACAACATGCATTTTATTTTCATATAAAATGTCAAATTCAAAAGGATCTTCATCTAGCCAAAAAATATATCTCTAATTAATTTCGACTTTAACGACAATCATTAAAATAATTTCTTTCAATATCACGGATGTTTTTTAAGTCAAAATTATTATGACTTTACAGTTATCAGTTTTGCAGGTGCAAACGTTTTTTGAGGAGTACTGTAAAAGATTTTAAAATCCTTTTTTTTTCAATTCTTGTAAATTATCTGTAGCTTTCATAACTTAATGCCCTTTATAATAGATATATAAATAATAACCTTAACAAGTAAATTTTATCTTCTGGGGTACTACAAGCTTTATTCACTAATCACATTGATGAATTGTGATTGTTTGTGTAAGTAAGTGTGCCTGGATAGTTGCTTTCTAGATTAGGAAAGGATTTGTGTAAGTAAGTTAAAGTGATGAGGATATTAGCCACAAAGTTCTCACTGCCTCATCCTACTGTACATATAACAGGCACCAATAATGAGGGCGGATATTGTTAGTGTTTAAAAAGTTAAGCGACGTTGGGCCTGGTTAGAGCTTGGATGGGAGACCATCTGGGAATATAGGGTGCTGTATGGAGCTGGGGTCCTGTTAGGCATTTGAACTCAGCATTGCTGACTCTTATGCAGGGCTCGATATTTCACTAGTCCGGCGTACAATGTCTAAAACTGCTCTGGGTTAGTCAATCTTCCACCCATCAAGCCCGGGTGTCTAGTGTGTAAATAATTAGGCTAGAGAATATTTAGGCCTAGACTTTTAAAATGCATTATTAAAATACTCTAGCCACTGGCCTAATTTTTTGTAGTCCATCATTTTTATAGAGCGCCTTTGCAATCATAACGAAGGAGAGCAACTAATCACGCTCCTTAAATCAGCATGTCAAGTCACCAATAAGGGGATTCCCCTGTCTGCTTTCAAGTGCCAATTTACACCTCACAGTGTATCCAGTGCGGTGTCAGATAAATGCCTCAACTAGTCTTTTAAGCCAGAACAAGTACCAACCAAATGGTTGCTTTTATTGAACAAATCAATTTTAATGTATAAAATATAGTTAATAAAAATTTTTTTTAATAGAAGTAGGCCTATGTTTATTAATTAGAGGAAGATGCTTCACTTCTGTCTTTGGAATTTTAATAAATTTTTTTCTCCGAAAAAAATCAACCAATTTGGTTACCCAAATTTAGTGACAAAACATGTGCTCTAGTCTCACCCAAAGATCGTATAGCGCCACGTAGTGGCGCAAGATATGGAACTGACGCTCAAAAAATGATAATTCCATGGGCAGCCATTCCGGCAAGCGGATTACCCAGTAGGCAATGCGGCACGCCACCAAATCAATGAAAACAAATAGGATTTACATCTACGCGATAAACAGTACGACTTTATTTTATCTTTCGCGTCAAAATGAAAGAACATCTATATAAAATTCGATTATATAAATTTACTCCATTTGATATTACACTTACATATGCGTATATCACTGTCCAACCTCAAACGGCTACAGAATAAACACTGACTGTATGGAGGACGAATTTTGTAGGCAGTCGGTTGAGGCATAGTTATAAATAGTGTCGCGGGGCGCAGCGCGATGCTACGCACTTCACGCCCAAGGTCGGCCGCGTTTGGCCTAGGCTGGGATGATGGCTTAGTTTATGTGCGAGAGAAGCATTTTTTTGGAGATGAATTGTAATAATTGCCAAATATATTGTCCAAAACTGTCTTTTTAATTAAAAAAAAAAAAAAAAATTAATGGGCAGGGGGATGTTCTTTCCCCTGTTCGGACCCTCTCTTTCTATTTTGTGTGCTTCAGGCCTACAAAGTTATTTCATTGCAAGGGGAATTTTACTACGATCTGCCACAACTGTAGTATACTGTACAAACATTACTAGATACAAAAACAATTGTTACATTTTTTTAATTTCAAAAAAGTAAAAGTATTAAATATTAATTTTAAAAATTCATAATCATAATTTGTTCTTTTCAACCCACTTTTATTAGCTCAACTTTCAATATTACAGACAGGATTAAAATGCAATAAAAATACTGAAAAATCTCACTTTATACAATATTAATAAATAATGATGGAATAATTAAATACACTCAATAAATAAATTACGAATGTATGGTTTTAGCCTTCTTAAATACAAGGAAAATTCTATTATTTTGATTTCTTGTATTACAAAAGAAGCCAATAGGCCTAAACAACAGTACTGATAATAACTGAATTCTGGTTATTTCCTTTCACTTAAAAGTATGAGGTGTGTGAAAATTTTATTTGTAATCCCATAGGATACTGCTCCTTTTCAAGAATCAAAAATATAAACTATTATTACTATTGAAATATAATTGTCCATCAGTTCTGGCCTTTGTATTTAATTCTTGTGTAAAATACCACTTTGCACTCAATCATCTATCTTCTCAATTTTACAGTATGATGAGACTTATATCTTTCTGAAATAGGGAAAAATATATCATTAAATTATTAGGTCACTTTTCGAACTGTTACATAATCATTTGATTACTTATTATAGTATTTTAAAATACTATACATTTTTAAATTCAAAACAAAAGTCAATATACTATTTATTAATAATTGTAAGTATTCAAAAATGTTTACATTAATTAACTAAATATTTTTCAAATAAAGATGAAGAACAAAATAAATATGAGGATCAAATTTATAATTTAAATTTATTAAATAAAAAAAACAAACAATTCATTCATTCATAATAACATTTATTTCTTATCATTTCAAAGTAAACAAAATAACAATTTAAATATAAATAATTAAGAGGCAACACCCAGAAAGTAATAACATTTGGAGGTTTCCCTCCAAAAAAACTTGTGACGGGTAGCCAGTTAAGAAATTGTAATCATATTGGAGTTTAAACAAACAGAAACAAAACAAGACAAACAAACATGTAAAGCAAGACAACGACAAATTAACAACAATAACAACATCCTCACGATTTTTGATTTCATTACATTTAATTATTTCTGTTAATGTTATTATTAATAAAACGCTATATTGTCTTGTACATTTTTATTAAAAATTCCTAATTCCCGAACAGCTTCAGTTTTTTTCTTAATCTTCCATCCATCCAAGCCTTGTTTGATCCATCTATCATCAAGACGCCAATCAATATCATTCATCCTCCCAGACTTTTTTTTATTAATCATACTAACTAAACTAGGCCTAGTATTCGGCTTTAAATATGCCCAGGCCTACTACTACTAGTACTAGGCCCTAGATCGGATTGCGCAGAAACGCCTGCCTGAACTAAATTTAAACAACAATTTAATAATTTTGTTAATGTTTACTAACAAAAAAATATATATTCTAAAAACTTACCACTACAATTTACCCAATACAACACGAGAAAACTTCCCGAACAAACAATAACACGTCACACGTGGATGTGGTTCAATGGTTTATTATACACTTCCGGGGTATGTGATCGCGTAACTTGCTTGCCGGAATGGCTGCCCATGGAATTTCACTCATGCGCAGTGTATAAGAGATAGGAGTTCCCTATCTTGCGCCACTTCGTGGCGCTATAGTATCTTTGGTCTCACCATCCCAGCAGCTGGTCTAGCTCTTCTAGCAACAAGCATTGCGACGTGTGTGACTTCTGTATGTAAACACAGCCAAATACCCTTTCCTTAATTACATTTTTAAGATGTAATATTCAAATGATATACTTAATAGTAACTTGTCATTAATATTTTTTTTAGTATTACTTTGTGAAATACAGGTACTTTTTTGTTTTTAATTTCTAGGCCTAGTTCTAGGCCTAGATAGCCCTATATTATTTATTATAGGCCTAGCCTAGCTAGCCAGAGTATGCCTGGTTGGCCAATGGCACCCAGTCAAGTTAGGCCATGGCCGGATTTCTATAAAAAAATTACCGCAGTATAGTTCAAAGTCCATGAGTAGGTGCTAGGATTTAGTGTGTGAGGATAGTGGGGTTGGGCGGTCATATTTTATTTGAAATACAGTACAACAAGGAGAGCAATTTAGTGCATTCACTCATGCTTTACATGATAAACTTTTTGTCTGTGGCACTACTGTATTTATAAACTAACTAGAACTTACAGTAGTTTAGTTAGTTTTGATTCAGGTGTGTGGTATATACCCAGTAAGATTTAGTCAATAAGCGGACTAGTGAAACATCCAGTGGGCTAGTGAAACTCACATTGAACAAGCCCAGTGGTCTAGCTAGTAAAATTTAAAAAATCGAGCCCTGTTATGGCAGCCCATGAATCTAGTATCTGCCTTTCCTCTGGTGAAGGTAGGCACTGGACGAGAGAAGCCCTTGATCAATGTTAGGACCAATCAAGGTGCTTTAAACAGTCCTGGCTTTGTTTGTATCAAACCTGTTATTTAGTGGCGGTAAATATCGCTGTTGGTTTCGATTGAATAGAAAAAAAAAAAATAAATCTAGAGAATATACCAGTAGTGAAATTAGGTTCGTAAGGACAGTACTGTACCTCATATACACATACTGTATAAAAAAAGGGATTGAGTTATTAGTAATTCAATGATTTTTCTCATAGTAATACTGTACAGTAGTTACTATGTATAATATTATACAGATATTGACTGCTTAGAGGTTAAATATAAGATTTGACATCCCCGAGGGAATGATATTAAGTTCTCTGGGAATATATATTTCCTCGAACTTAATATCATTCCCTCGGGGATGTCAAATCTTATATTTTACCGATATAAAAGGCGATATCTGTTATATTATATAGCCAAGAACAAGTCTGCTGGGTTGGGTGAAGCCTGCCTAGACACCTATACCTTGCGAAGAATAATATACAGATAATTACTAATTAATGATTCCTTGGCAATAAAATTTTCACTTAGGCCTAGGTCGTTTAGATTAACAGAAGAATTTCCATCAATAAGCCTATTAATAATAATATTATAATCAGGTAAGCCAAATAAGCAATTCGTCTTCTTCTCTTCGAGGAGCCGAATCGCCGGATGTTCAGCGCGTACTAGTTACTAGGTTACTACCGTGAGTTTTGACCAATCACAAACGGTGTTTCATCACATTTAGGGAGGACTAATAACAAATGAGGGCGCTATGTATGCATAGCTTAAATAGTTTAAAAGATTAATTTCTTCAAGCAAGTTCCGTGGCGCAGCAGTTGAAGCGTTGTCTTGTTATGGAGTGACAATTCCATCCCGAGTTCAAGATCCAGTAGATGACTTTTGTTTATTTATCGGCAAACGTGAGTGTTGCACACAAAAATTACACAGTCAATATCAACGAACGCGAGAATTTATATGATTAATGACAGGGGACACGATAATTACGCGAAAATTACTCAGTCAATATCATCGTTCTCGAGGATATATACGATTTACGATCCTCGCAGCGGTAGTCATGTGACGCAGTTTCAACCAATCACGTTCACGTATTTACATAGGCTATGTAATATACTGTAATGCTTCCTACCAGAAAAACGATAAATATTTTGACATAGAAATGGTGGGAAATGAGTAGCCTTGTTTATCTTTGTCTATTTTTGTATACATTCCACTCTATGATGTAATAGTGACCAATTGGAAGATTCTGTAGTGCATGTCCTTGAATTTTAAAGAAATTGGACCTAACGCTTTAATGCCTGTTTTATTGGTCCCACTAAATACTGACGCCTACACTGACCTAGTAATAAACAAGGTACATTTTTTATGTCACTCAAGGTACCCTAGTGTACACCCATTACTCTGTTGCTATTATTGTATGTGTGTGTATATATAGCAGAGTGTAACTAACAAATAGCAATCGGTTTATATTCTATTAACAATAACAGGCAATACATTGTTTGACATTTGTGATTGTATGTATTGGTATGTGGATAATTAACCCCCTTGGGATAGCAAGAGGGCTTGAACATCTACTTGTGGTGGACTTAAGTACTCTGGATATTGTAATTCTCACATACTTAATTTATTGTACAGTACTTCATTAAATTTGATTGGTTGGTTGTTTAAAGCTTCTTGTGTTATTCATTGATGATCCAAGAAGATTAGTAACAGCCAATGTCAATTGTTATGTTGATATTTTTATCATTGTAATACTGTTTTTTTTAAACATTTTTGTTGTTGAAATTTTAATAAGCATTTGCATTCCTTTTATGTATTTAATAATTATTAATACAATATAATATTTTTTTTTTTAATAAATGGGAAAAATAATGACTGTTTATTATTTTATTGTTGCTTTTTGTAGGTTGGTATCGGGGTTATTGTACCAAAAACAAAGCACTTAAGGTGAGGTCCATTTTGATTATAAAAAAATAGACACAATTAATTCATTTAAGAATGGCAACTTAGTATAAACATTTTTAAAAAAGAATTCTGATTGATTGGTACCAGTAATTTAGACTTTTTTGGCTTTTCATAGCCACTGCTTTCAAAGGATGTTGTAATAGCTTCTGTGCCTATGCCAATTTTAGAATCTGGGGTTGTCACAGAAGCTATCATAACATGGTTTGTGAGTGTGTACTAAATAGTTTATTGAATTAGGTGAAAGTCTGCTTTATCAGAAAGTATTTTTTATGGTATTTGTTGTCTCGCTATATGAATACAGATTACTAATACAATACATTTATTATATTTTTTCTTTTAGGGAATTTTCCCCAAGTCTTTTATACAATTGAAGGAAGCAACAGTGGAACTAAATGGGTATGTTTTTATCCTGACAGCTGTTAATGTTTACCCCTTAATTATAGTATTTTTAACAGAAAAAATGTATTTCTCACTCGTAGAAGGAACTGCATACGTATATGAGTCCTTTCACAGTAAACCAACACCAAACCTTACATTTTTCAAAAAAACTAAATGTATATATTTATTGTTCAAACTTAGGGTATTATTAGGTAATTTAATTTAGCTTTATAAAACAAAAGTCAAAAGATAACTTTTGAGTGTGTTCAATATAAAAAATGTGGTTGTTTGTAACATGGTGGAACATATCACGGGTGTAACATTGACATACACAGATGCAAGAAACAGATATAAAACTACAGAGGTTAGTCAATTTATTCAACTATTTTATTAAACTTCATGAACTTAGAAAGTTTAACACTAAAAATTATGAATGCTATTCTTTTTTTTTCAAGAATCATGAAATAAACACTTTCAGAATCCATTCTTACAAATCGAAACATATGAATTTTTATATAACATGGAATTTTTAATCAAAATTGTTTACTAAGTTTTTATATAATTGATTTCATCCAATCACACCACTATCTATTTAATTAAAAGCATACCATTAATTTTATTTTAACAAAAATCTTCTTTAATGATGCCCACGTATTTACCATTTTAGTATAACGGACGAACATTGACATACATTTTTTAGTATTTTAGTCATTACTTTTATAGAGCTGTGATAATATGAAACAAACAAAAAAGCTAATAATACATAAACAATGAATGATTATGAGTAAAGTTGGAAGATAAAGTTTAATAAAGTCAAGTTGAATAAGACAGTCAGGTAAGAACAAATGAAAATACTCTCAAACCTATTTATTTATCAAAAACTATTGAAAATAAATATTTGTAGTTTTTATTATATTGTGTCATGCACTGATTTTTGTTTAAATAGAAAAATGATAGGCCTACCTCATTATCTTTCAATATTAAACAAAAATAACTACACCCTACTTACATTTGTGTTTAACACAGCTATCTATTTAGTTATGACCCACTACATATTTTAAAAAAAACCAAAAAAAAAAAAAAAAAAAAAATCCCCTCCCTCTTAATTCCCCCCCCCCCTGTCCCCATTCGTCACTGACCCAGGGGATATGACACATGAATAGTGTATTTTAATCCCTTCCCATCGCGCGCGGCTCCGCAACCCCCCTTCCCCCTCCTCCATTTAAACTCATACATTTTAACAATAGGTTTGATATTAATTTTTTAGTTATTAAATCACTAAACGTACTGTATTAAATAAATGGGTTTCCCCGTGATTTGACGTCATCACCAAGACTGTTCATTGGTTGATGATGACGTCATTCCAGCACATTGGCTCACCGGGGTATGCATTATAACGTTTTACCGAGCGCCGTTAGAGGGGATTAATTTGGCTTTATTTTCATAAATTTAGCATAACAATTTAATTAATGTTAAAAGATTTGTTGTTTATAATATAATTAATTAATATCCATCAAAGATATGCATAAATATCTGTTAAACTACGTGTTATTTAACTTATTTACACACCCTTTTATGGCTAATAGTCAGTGTGTGTCAATGTTCGTCCGTGAATGAACTCTCTACTTTTTCGAATCTAGAGATTGTTTACGTTGTCAACATGTCGTCATATTGTAGTCGTTTCGTCCCTGAACGTTGTTTGTTAATTTAAACTTTAATTTAAACAAAATAAAATAATAGTAAACCTGAAATCATTATTAATATGGAAAAATATACTCACGGACGTAACAATGTCACGGGCGTAACTTCCTTGACATTCACAGTGATTTCGCGGTAAGCTTTCGCTTGCCTGATTTTCCAGCCCTCAATTTTGCATTGGCGCGATAAGGTGAGAGCGGGAGAAAATGTCATCGCCTGCAAGACTCGCTTATCGCCTGATTACCGATCTGGTGTGATGTTGGCTTTTCACGGGCGTAACATCAATTTTGACATACGAAGTTAACTTTATCTAATAAAGTTATTTAATAATAAAACAACTTGTTGTGGAATAGTTTAGATTATTTACCAAATATAATTCTTGTTAGAAAATTATTTTGTCGCATTTTTGTATTACTTTTTATTTACTTTGTAGCAATAGTGGTTGTGTGAAATTGGGCTATTTTTTGACATACGACAGTTACGTCCGTTAATGCCATCTTTCAGTAACTTTTTTTCATTGTTAAATATGTTCGATTTTTTTGGTCTTTTCACATGATTTATTTTCGATATTATTGTTGAATTATAATCATGAACAAACATTGTGGGTTTGGAGTAAAAATAAATATATGCCTTGTCCAGTTTAAGTATAAATCAATGTAAGGTTTTTCACAGTGAGAAAGTGACCAGTACTAGTTTGTATTCAAGTAACACAATGGGAAAAAAAGTCCTATGGTGTTTATATTGTTTATTTTATATATACATAAATGCCATAATAATAAAAAAAAAAAAAATATATTCTATCATCATATTTTTTTAGTGTATTCAGTATATAAAAAATACACCTTTATGTGTTGGTTTACCGTGAAAGGACTCATATAGGTTGAGTAAAAATTGGAGCTACTGTAACTATTACAGTAGGTTCTGATAGAAAATTTGAAAGAATAGATTTAGGTCCATGTCTAAGTAATGACTCATTGTTGGTACTATATTTACGATGCCAATAACATTTCTATTAGAAATTTAAGCAAATTATATCAATATACAGTTGTAGTAGAACAAGTGATATCCTTTATATTTGCTCTGAAAGGATGGTACTTCAATTCCTGAGTATTTAGTAAATATTACAGATTTGATAATCTTTAAAATTAGTTTAAATTCCTTCAAATTAAAATAATTTAATTTCGATTTAATGGATGTGAATATTGTACTGTTTAAATGAATCGCCTGATATTTTATAATTCAAATCGTTCTATTAGGGGATTCAAACCCACCATCTCTGTGGATGTTTATTTTAAATTTATAAATGTCTAGCTCGTCCATTTCTCATCCCAAGAAGATACAGTACATGTTACTTCCTCATTTTTGTAAAGAAATGTTATCTACAAGTTTTGACCCATAACACCTCCTTCATTTATCTTCCAATCTATTTTTAGAATCAAACATAGACTATTTTGATATAGTTCCTTCCTTGTTCTATTACAGTTTTACCTTAATGATTATTTTTTTTCTATTAATATACCTGTTATACCTTATTAGCAAATCTATAAAGCATGTAATTTGTATATTTTCATAAAAGTTGCCCAATTTATTTACTTATTAATTATTTATTAAACATTCATTTGGGAAAAGCTAAGACCTAGGGAATCACGCTTAAAGGTCTGTCTACACTATCAAACTTTATGTGACAAAAAATATGATGTGCCCATATATGGACATGATGATGTCAAATCACTACCATATTTGGGCATATTTGTAACTTCACACCTTTTTTTTTCTAGTAGTGTTGACAGAGCTTTACAGTAGATAGAGTTATTATTTAAAATCTAGTATATTCAATTAGTAGATAAAATGCACTAACCTTTATTTATAAGCTTATTTACACTTCAATATAGATTTCCTATAGGATTTCACCCTCACGTATCCATTGGGATTACAAGACGGTAAGCCTTCCCATCTCGTCTGCATTCGTCCTACCTATCCGCATGGAATTGGAATGCATGACGAAGATAAAAAAGACACTTTTGCATCATTTTATTCTTTCCTGTTGCACGATCTGGAATTCATTGTATGATTTTTTTCCTTTATAGTAATTAAACTTTTTTTTTTCAAAGCAATGACCAGGAGCAGGTGACTCCAAAGGAAAGTCCAGTTGTTAAAGAAGTGACCTCAGTGCTACGGGAATGGGGAATCATATGGAGAGACCTCTTCATCGTAAGTTTAGTGACAATTGTCGTATTCGATTCGGAACTTTCATTGTCAACATAAAGAGTGCTTTTGTATTCGAATTGTAAATTGTAAACAGCTTGTGCTCAACAGAAAATCATTTGAATAGAAAAAGTTAACACGCTTTTTTTGTCAAGAAAAACTATACTCAGTGGTAAAAGTCCCAATCAAATACGACAATTAGTTGCATTCTATATGATATGGTGATAGTTATCTATATATTTATTAATAATTCCAAAGGCAAATTAAAATGACAATGCTGTGGGTATCAGTGTGGCTGGATCTCAATGGAGATACAAAATGACAATGTTGTGGGTATCAGTGGCTGGATCTCAATGGAGATACAAAATGACAATGTTGTGGGTATCAGTGGCTGGATCTCAATGGAGATACAAAATGACAATGCTGTGGGTATCAGTGGCTGGATCTCAATGGAGATACAAAATGACAATGCTGTGGGTATCAGTGGCTGGATCTCAATGGAGATACAAAATGACAATGCTGTGGGTATCAGTGGCTGGATCTCAATGGAAGTACAAAATGACAATGCTGTGGGTATCAGTGGCTGGATCTCAATGGAGATACAAAATGACAATGCTGTGGGTATCAGTGGCTGGATCTCAATGGAGATACAAAATGACAATGCTGTGGGTATCAGTGGCTGGATCTCAATGGAGATACAAAATGACAATGCTGTAGGTATCAGTGGCTGGATCTCAATGGAGATACAAAATGACAATGCTGTGGGTATCAGTGGCTGGATCTCAATGGAGATACAAAATGACAATGCTGTGGGTATCAGTGGCTGGATCTCAATGGAGATACAAAATGACAATGCTGTGGGTATCAGTGGCTGGATCTCAATGGAGATACAAAATGACAATGCTGTAGGTATCAGTGGCTGGATCTCAATGGAGATACAAAATGACAATGCTGTAGGTATCAGTGGCTGGATCTCAATGGAGATACAAAATGACAATGCTGTGGGTATCAGTGGCTGGATCTCAATGGAGATACAAAATGACAATGCTGTAGGTATCAGTGGCTGGATCTCAATGGAGATACAAAATGACAATGCTGTGGGTATCAGTGGCTGGATCTCAATGGAAGTACAAAATGACAATGCTGTGGGTATCAGTGGCTGGATCTCAATGGAGATACAAAATGACAATGCTGTGGGTATCAGTGGCTGGATCTCAATGGAGATACAAAATGACAATGCTGTGGGTATCAGTGGCTGGATCTCAATGGAGATACAAAATGACAATGCTGTGGGTATCAGTGGCTGGATCTCAATGGAGATACAAAATGACAATGCTGTGGGTATCAGTGGCTGGATCTCAATGGAGATACAATTTGACAATGCTGTGGGTATCAGTGGCTGGATCTCAATGGAGATACAAAATGACAATGCCGTGGGTATCAGTGGCTGGATCTAAATGGAGATACAAAATGACAATGCTGTGGGTATCAGTGGCTGGATCTCAATGGAGATACAAAATGACAATGCTGTGGGTATCAGTGGCTGGATCTCAATGGAGATACAAAATGACAATGCTGTGGGTATCAGTGGCTGGATCTCAATGGAGATACAAAATGACAATGCTGTGGGTATCAGTGGCTGGATCTCAATGGAGATACAAATGAAATAAGCAAAAAGCTAAATCAAAACAATAAAGTAAAACAGCCAGAAAGATCGTAGTAAACAATAATGTTGAAGTTTCTATTCCTGTCTGCAACAGTTATTTCATATTACATAGAAAGAAAGCCAGTCTTCATTTATTTATTTATTTTATTAAGCACTATTTACATATCAACTTCACATCAAGAAGTTATTAAACAAAACGTATTGTCACAAAACATTTAATAAAAACAGCACATGACGAAAGAATTACCTGCTGATGTCCACGCCAGAAAATAAAAATTATTTATTAGTTGTATTAGAATTGCTTATTTAATTAATTAATTGAGATTAATTTAATAATATTAATATAAAATATTTTAAAAACATGAATTAGGTTTGACATCCTGATGTTGAGAATGTCCCAGACAGTAATTGTCACAGTTTTGCTACAAATATCACATAACAGTGTCAGTGACTTAGATTCTATGAAGGTCATCTTTCATTTTCACTTAGTTGAATGATTTCCTGCTTTTAATTCTATCATGTATACAAAATGATATCAATGTTTAATCTGTCAATTAACATTAAATGAATTGCATTTCCTCAATAACTGATGTTTGTAATTAATAACATTTAGACGTCGTCGGTCACGGAAAATGTAATAAGTTATTGATACAATAATAACATTTAGATGTCGTCAGTTACCAGTAATTGAATGCAAATTGGAGAGGTTTTGTCACATCTCATTTATAGTGTTAGACAGTAATCAAATCACTGTAATGTGATTGACTGATTTACATTCTAACAACATCTGTCATCATATTATTTCTTAATAAATTAGTGTGAAGAAATGTGTCAAACACAATATCTTTAAATTGTATTCATGATAATGATGAAAACTGCTGCCTTTGAAAGAAATGTGTCAAGCATAATATCTTTAAATTGTATACGTGATAATGATGCAAACCGCTGCCTTTGAAAGAAATGTGTCAAGCTTAATGCAGTATGTGTTGAGGAATCTATGATTGTATAAGTTAATTTAAAACAATCTTTAAACTGTATTACAAAGATATGATAGGGTTGTAATTGTATGCTGTGGAGTAGCTTTGCATCAGGGAGTTGAGTAATTGGTCAGATGTTTTGCCCTACCCTGACCCCCCCCCCCCCCTTCCACTAAATTTTTTCTGAAGTATTCTTAAATGTATGAGTACAAATTACAGCGGAGTAGCGCAAAATATCTGACCAATAAGACATGATAATGATGGAAAGAAATGTGTCCAGTAGTAGTACTATAGTGCAATATCAATCAAATCAATTTTTATTCCATAAACTTAAACATAAGTTTATGTACAAGAAAGTCATCAAAATGTATGGGAAAGGGAACTCAAAATAAGGAAATCTTTTAAGCTGGGACCCTTGTTGATGATCAGTGTGAGGGATCTGTGATTGTATAAGTTCTTTTAAAACAATGCCACTTATTTTACATTACAAGGGAATGATAATAATTAAAACAGCTATGTCTTTATTTGTGGAATTACATTTTATCTACAGTAGAAATGAATGAGGGGCAATATATGTTTTAAAATTATTGGCAAACCGTTATTGAGAGTTGGGTCCTAAATGTATCCCTTATTATCTATTGCATTTTTATTGACAGAATATAATTTTATATTTTGCTTTTCGTGTAATTATTATTTGTGTCTAATTTTCCTTTGTATCATATTGTTATTATTCAGCAACAAAAAATGAAAATGTTTGAGGATATACGGCAAATGATGTTTGAGATGATAGATAAACGACGTCAAATCTTGTCAGGAACTCTTCCAGTAGATGATATGAAAGAACTAAAGCAGTTTGTTACATCAAAGATTGATTATGGAAATAGGTATATTGATTAAATTGGTATATAGATTATGGATATATTGATTAAATTGGTATATTGATTATGGAAATATGTATATTGAATAAAATTGGTATATTGATTATGGATATATTGATTAAATTGGTATATTGATTATGGAAATATTGATTAAATTGATATATAGATTATGGAAATAGGTATATTGAATAAATTGATATATTGATTATGGATATATTGATTAAATGGGTATATTCATTATGGATATATTGATTAAATTGATATATTGATTATGGAAATAGGTATATTGAATAAATTGGTATATTAATTATTGAAAAAGGTATATTGATTAAATTGGTATATTAATAATAGAAATATTGATTATGGATATATTAATTAAATTGGTATATTGATTAAATTTGTATATTGATTATGGAAATTGATTATGGATATATTGATTAAATTTGTATATTGATTATTGAAATAGGTATATTGATTAAATTGGTATATTGATTATGGAAATAGGTATATTGATTAAATTGGTATTTTGATTATGGAAATAGGTATATGGATATATATTAGAGATTATGGAAATTGATTATGGATATATTGATTAAATTTGTATATTGATTATTGAAATAGGTATATTGAATAAATTGGTATATTAATTATTGAAAAAGGTATATTGATTAAATTGGTATATTAATAATAGATATATTGATTATGGATATATTAATTAAATTGGTATATTGATTAAATTTGTATATTGATTATGGAAATTGATTATGGATATATTGATTAAATTTGTATATTGATTATTGAAATAGGTATATTGATTAAATTGGTATATTGATTATGGAAATAGGTATATTGATTAAATTGGTATTTTGATTATGGAAATAGGTATATGGATATATATTAGAGTATGGAGTATGGATATATATTAATAAGTATATTACTCTACACACCAAAAAATATAACGAAAAAAAAAAGAGAAGAAAAGTGGAGGAACAAGCTATGTTAAGTATTTATATTTTTCATTTACAGGTTATTGGACTTAGATCTTGTTGTGCGTGACCAAGATGGTGGTGTACAGAATCCTAAACAACTTAGTACGTTAGAAATTTATGACGAACACGTACGGGCAACACAGAGGATACGACACGAGTACCAAGAAACGGTTAGTTTTGAAGCGATTATAGCTCTTTAATTTGAATTATTGATTTAGAAATAATGAGTATAAATCCTTCAGTGTTTGCCCATTTTTGTATCCTCTACCAACCTCTCAGTTTTCCACATTTTCTGTCTTTCATTAAATTTGTAATTATCAACAGGGCTGAGAACATTTTATAAAAAAAAACTTCATTAATCAAGTTATTTATTTATTCAATTTCTGCCATATACAACACAAAGAAAAAGACAAAATAAAAAACGAAAGACCAAACAGCTAAACACCTATGCTAGTTTGTCAACCCAGAACAGCACAGAAATTAACCAACAACAAAATTACATTCTACAATTAAAGCATCTACAAGAAAGTGACCAACTACAAACATTTTCAACATCAAAATTATTTTAAAAAAGTATTTAGATAATAATAATTTGGTTTTAAAAGAACTAAGAGATTTCACCGGGTAAGTTATTCAAAATTGTGAGACTGTATATGCTAAATTATAACATTTGTTTACAATCAAATAACTAATCTTTTTTTCAATCTTTTTTTCTGCTTTCTAGATGGGATCTGAACTTCATGTGAATAAGAAGAAAACACTGGCGTCACAGTCCTCTTCTATCTTTGTTTTTATTAAGAATTTTGTGTGCAATGTTGGCGACGATACTGATATTCTTATCAGTCTCTATGACGCTAAGTTAGGACAATTTTTTAGGTAAAAGTTTCTTCTTGTTTAACTTGAATGTTTTGCATACGGAAAATTGTTTGATAAAAGTTTGTTTTGTCAACATAAAAGCTAACTTACTAATTGATAACACTTTATTCAATCTCTTTAAAATAGTAACAATTTATTTTTTTTTAAATCATTGTTTGATCATCACCCTAGATATACTCTGTATACGATGATGTCGTATCACCACCATATTTGGGCACATTTTGTCAAACTAGTTTGATAGTTTAGACCAAGCTTAATAGTTAACCATTAAATTTAGTTTTTAATTTTTTTTCTCTTCTCAGTGAATTTTACATAGTGAAATGGAGTAGAAAAGTTCGCAACATAGATGATTTGTACAATCTGAAATGTCTCTACACGGTTTGTATTCCCAATCTTTTATTTTGTTTTTTTGATTGATGTTAAACTTTATTCGAAATTCTCATTATTACTACATAAATAACAATGTCTTCCATCGTTGAGAGTGAAAAGTAAGTTTCTTATCTTAAAATACTTTTTAGAATTGTTGTTGTTATTTTTATGCATTGTCAAATTTTATATTTCGCAGGATCTTGGAGCAAATGATTTGAAAAGAGAGAAAGCCTATTTGGTTTGTCAGATTGTGAGAATAGGTAAGTTATCACGTCACGAACGCTGAACGTCCTGCGATGTAGCACACTTATTTTCCCCAATCAGAGCAATGGCATGGCATAACCATCTCAAATCCACAAAATACTTCGTATCTGCGAACGTAACAAATGTTTTTTATAATTTATTAAATTAGGCACGATTTAAAATGTTAATTTAAATATTACAATTTTATGCTTAGGTTTTATTTATAACATAGTTATATTTCTGATGAAAAACTTGCTAAATTTTTGCTAGGTATTATGGAAACGAAAGATGGAGATCATGGGAGGAAACGAACTCAGGGTTTGAGGAGACCATTTGGCGTGGCTGCACTAGACATAACAGAGGTTATGAATGGCAATACAGAAGTGGATGAGGACAAACAGTTCTTTGTTCCCTTCCTTCAGTAAGTGTGTGTCACTCCTGTTGGTGACCTTTGACATACGTGTTTGTTCCCTTCCTTCACTAAGTGTCTGTCACTCCTGTTGGTGACCTTTGACATAGGTGTTTGTTCCCTTCCTTCACTAAGTGTCTGTCACTCCTGTTGGTACCCTTTGATATAGGTGTTTGTTCCCTTCAGTAAGTGTGTGTCACTCCTGTTTGTGATCTTTGACATAGGTGTTTGTTCCCTTCCTTCAGTAAGTGTCTGTCACTCCTGTTTGTGACCTTTGACATAGGTGTTTGTTCCCTTCCTTCAGTAAGTGTCTGTCACTCCTGTTTGTGATCTTTGACATAGGTGTTTGTTCCCTTCCTTCAGTAAGTGTCTGTCACTCCTGTTTGTGATCTTTGACATAGGTGTTCGTTCCCTTCCTTCACTAAGTGTCTGTCACTCCTGTTGGTGACCTTTGACATAGGTGTTTGTTCCCTTCAGTAAGTGTCTGTCACTCCTGTTGGTGACCTTTGACATAGGTGTTCGTTCCCTTCCTTCACTAAGTGTGTGTCACTCCTGTTGGTGACCTTTGACATAGGTGTTTGTTCCCTTCCTTCACTAAGTGTCTGTCACTCCTGCTGGTACCCTTTGACATAGGTGTTTGTTCCCTTCAGTAAGTGTGTGTCACTCCTGTTTGTGATCTTTGACATAGGTGTTTGTTCCCTTCCTTCAGTGTCTGTCACTCCTGTTGGTGACCTTTGACATAGGTGTTTGTTCCCTTCAGTAAGTGTCTGTAACTCCTGCTGGTGACCTTTGACACATTTACATGCATCAAGGGGATAGGAAGAGTACTCAGTCTTGGCTTATACTAGATTTAGGGGAGCGGAGGACAATAGACTATATATTACATTATGTTAAGTTTTGTACTGTTTTCAAAAAGTGTTGTCAATGCTACCATGTCGGCATCATTTGTGAACAAATTTATAAAATCTTGTTTGTCTTTTTGTTATTATTTATATTTGTTTTATATTTCCTATACTTTTATTTTTAAAATCTTACAATAAAAACACTTCAGATCTTCAGGTGAAGAATTTCTAGAGACTCTCATTAAACGATACATCTCATCCCCAAAAGACTTCAATCACAAAGGTCAAGGGTTATGGATCTCTTTGAAAATGCTGCAAGGAGATTTTAAACAGGTAAAGGATAATTCAATTCAACTGTATTTACCCACAGAGGCCCAGATCAACACATGGTTGTTCTTCCCTGGGCACAAATAAAAATGCAAACACAATTTTAACAATGTTTTTACAATATTATGTACAGTATATAATATTAATATAAAGGTTTTAATAATTTTATGTTTAAATGATAGATGAGTGAATGTCAACACCAAGATTGTTCCATTCAAGTCCACCTTTATAGATGACGTACATGTAAACTTGTTTTGCTAAAATATTTTTTTTAATTAATTTTTTTGACATTGACACTTTGACAGGTTATCAAAGAGTATCCGCATTTAGTGAATGAAAAGACCGCCATTGCTCGTAAAATGGGCTTCCCAGAGGTCATCATGCCAGGTCAGTATCAACAATTCTATTTCAGTATTTATTCAGGTTCTGATCTAGCTTTTTTTTGTTTCATTGAATATTAATGTCAAATGCATACTGTTCAGTTATCTTTATGTAATACAATTCCTATAAACTCACCTTTTACAAAATACTAATTTTACATGATTGGTCCATCTAAGGTGGTTCAATCTTTGGAAAGGTGCTCTTTAAATTGTAATGTTATTAAGTATTGTTAAGTACTTACTTGTAAAGTGGAGCTGTAGCTTGTTGGTTAACATGCTTGCCTTCCAATCCCAAAGTCCAATCCTAACCTAGTGCCAGGGTTGTAACTCACGACTCTTTCAACTCCACTCCCTAAGCCTCAAACAAGACTTAGGTTTTAAGCACAATAAATTATAAAATAGTTTATCCATCCTGTAATTGGTGAGGGTGTACTCACTGTTGTATGCATATGAAATAAATAAAAATAACAAAAATGATGTACATCTTTATAGGTAAGGTGCGGAATGACATTTACATAACATTGATCCAAGGTGAATTTGAGAAGGGTAGCAAGAAAACGTATAAGAATGTGCAGGTGACAATGGAAGTGTGTACGCGAGACGGCAGGGTGTTAGAGGACGTCTTGTACCCTGGCGCAGGCGATCCAGCGACATCTGTTTATAAATCGGTTGTCTACTACCAGATTAAGTGTCCAAAATGGTTTGAAACCGTCAAGGTATGTTGATAAATTTATTGTGTATGATCCTGGGAAACCGAGAACAAAATGTTTATGGGGTGGGATTGTACTCGGATTGCATTAATAATAGAAGTTTGTTTATCCTCTGGGGGTGGGATTACACTTGAGCATGGATTGTACTTAAGCAAAAAAAAAACATTTTCTCAAATAGTCAAAGGGTTCCTTCAATCCATATCTTATATTTAATGATTACATATTCATTTTATTGATCAGCATATATTTTTAACCTAATAATCCTGTTAAGAGAAGAGGAGACTTGGCTTGGCTATATAACATTAGCTTTATGAAAATTGAAAACAAATTAGATACATTGAAACATGATGGCTATAGTCTAATTTCTGATAACATAGTCTCATTTTACAGTTCAGAATACAGTTCTGTAATAACAACGCTAATTCATATACAACTTTCAGTTTCCATCTTATATAAACATGAAGTACAGATTTACTGTCTCTTAAAATAAAATGATAAATAATAATATAATAACCATATCTTACATAATTATATATTATACAAATAATGAACGTTTATGAATTTATGTTTAAGGTGTCATTACCAATTGATGTGCTGGATAACGGTCTCCATATAAGATTTACGTTTAAACATAGATCATCCACCGAATGTAAGTACATTCAACTTTTCACCATTGTAAAGCTCTGTCTACACTATCAAACTAGTGTGATGTGCCCAAATATGGTAGTGATATGCTTAAATATGGTAGTGATATGACATCATCATGTCCGTCCATATATGGGCACATAAACAAAGTTTGATAGTGTAGACAGAGCTTTACATTGGTACAAAATAGAATTTTTCCAAGTCAGTGTGCTTTTTTTACTTACAATTTTGAAGTTATATATATTTTATAATTTTTTGTGTAAATAGATATATTATATGTTTACAGAAAAATTCAAGAAAATCTATTAAATTGTATTCTTTTAAGATGAGCCAAAATAGCAATATTTTGTCAAGTACTTCACTCAGTTTCTGAGTGCTTTCATTTTTTTTTGCAATAAGTTCAAAATGACATAAAATGTATACTACATACTAGTTGAATGTAAAAACAATATGTTAATAAATTGCGATCTCTGAGTATTTTAACTTTGCTTTCTGTAATTGGTTGGGTTACTGTAAATACTTAAAAAAAACATTTGCATTTCACATTTTAAAAAATATTTCAGCCAAGGATAAACAAGAAAAAATATTTGCACTGTCCTTCATGAAGTTAATGACGGATATCGGTACCACGGTAACAAACGACACTCACGATATTCTCATCTACAAAGTAAGTTCATATAATATTTTGTTTAATATAGTAAATAGTCATGTTCATGGTTGAGTATGATGATAGGTATGGATAGAATCCATTGAATTGAATCATGAGACTAGAATCAGGCCTTGTCTTTTGAAAATGATAGGTGTGCTACACTCCTTAATACATTCAGGGGTGCTGTAGGTATGCTGTTTTTATGTTTGTGTGTAGAAGTTTACTAAATTTAAGCGTGTTGTAAATCGCATTCTTCAAGGGCAGTTTAGGAGTGTGTTAGGTGAGTGATAGCACTCGCTCGCCTTAAAAGACAAGGCCTGTAGAATGCAATGCCAGGATACGTCTTAGTAGACCCAACCCCTGTGCTATTCATAAATAAAATATGCATTTAAGCGCAACCATGTAAAGAACATTTAGTTAATTTGTTCAATTCATGAAAATCGTTAAATTAGCTTTTGTTTGACATGTAACACTTTCTTTTCTTTGCATCATGCAGCCCGAAAAAGTAAGTACTAATCTACTATGAAATTCTTACAAAGCTGCATTCACACTGTGGTAAAAACAATCATAAAAAATGCATGTAGTGTTTGATAAAAAATCTGTTCACACTAAACTCATTTGGGATTCTATACAAAGATGTGCTTGTATGAATGCAGTATCTAAAAGATGTAACATAGCCCAGAAATTTCTCAGGCCGATTCCTTTCATCAATCATGAGTCCTTCATTATTCTTTTTCGAATTGGGATATCACAATAATACTAAAAAAATAATTGCAGTTTTGTAATTAAAAGTTTTTTCACATATGTATTTTTTAAAAACATTTTTGTGATTAATAATCATGAATAAATGCTTTTTAAAACTTAATTTTGCTCTTAATTTCACTTTCATATTTGCAATATATTAGTATTTTATGAACTTTCTATTGCCATGGTTTTTCATTGAATTGAAACTTAAGTCAGTGCTTAGCTTTGGTTTAGAATCATAATACTAATTTTCTCTTTTTAAAATTTACTTTAAATTAAAAACAAACAAAAAATTGTTTTTTTTTGCAAATCATGAATAATATACCTAGTTAATTACGCTAGCTTATTTAATGTTAATGCATCATCTATTGGAGGTAAACATTAAATTAATTTCTTATTTATATTTAAAAAAATATTTTATTCAAATCACAGCCAACATAGATAAAACTCCACTAACCTGCTGATAGAAATCAGTTTATTCAAAAATTTTCAGACATGTTTAACAATTTTAGATGTAAAACTGGATCTAAACTCATGGTATCTATAGCATAACATTCAAATTACTAAAATTAACTTCTTTTAAATAATCAGTATAATTAATTAGCTGCTTTCGAAAAAAGGTGTTAATTTTTTTTCGCAGGTCGACAGTCATTTTTCGTTGAACAAGCCACAAACCTATCTTGATCTACCGTCAAGCAAGCAAGAACTTGAGATACGAAAACAAGAGGGCGATAAGAAGTATATGTCTGGTAGCCGAACTAACTTACATTCGGGAGGTTTAACCCTAAGTACAAAGGAAGGCTTCCAGATATCTACTGTAGTGTGTTCTACAAAACTCACTCAGAATGGTAAGGAGGAACATTTTTAATTATAAGTAGAATTTGTTAATATGTAACAGGTCCGTACTACTAGCGTTGTAGCTGTATCGCGTAGTATTTTCCGAAGCTGCAGCACTGGTACAAACACAATGAAATCATCTACAAAGACAGTTCTTGATTTGGAAACGTTAAATTCTTTTGTTGAAGCTAGTAACCAGTTGGAAGGAGATCAGATTCAGCAGATAAATCATTCAAGTATTTGGGTATACTAAAAGATACCTATCCTGTGTAAAACTTCACTACTGTCTGTATACAGAAGAGTTTCCCTGTCTTTATGTTGTCTGTCCATGCATCTTCATGCTATGGTGATATTTTCTATAAAGCTACATTTTTTGCTTCATAAAGTCTACACTATCAAACATTATGTGATAAAAAATGTGATGTGCCCATATATGGACATAATGATGTCATATCACTACCATATTTGGGCATATCACTACCATATTTAATCATATCACACTTTTTTTGTCTACTAATTGGATAGTGTAGACAGAGCTTGACTCAATATTATTGATAATGATACCCGCTTCAGGGCAGTATTTATATGCAGTTTAAAACCTCCAAGTAAAATTTCCATTTTAATGATGTTTATAATGAACAAACATACGCTATCTCTCTCTTAAGCTCAAACTAGTTTGACAAAAATGTGTAATAAGCTCAAATATGACATCATTGTTTCCATATGCACATCATATATATTTTGATAGAGTGGACAGAGCTTATTTTGTGTTTCAGTTGATTTGCTTGGTCTTCTAAAATGGAGAGTTGACAAAGGTGACTTACAAAAGAAACTTGAACTGCTCATGCAAGCTGATGGAAATGAGATAGTAAAGGTTAGACCCTTTTTAAGCCATTTTTATGTGAATTTTTAACATTGAACAAATGATTTAAAATCATGTTTTATATTTTAAATTAACATGGTATTTGTATGAAAAATATGATTTTATTTGGAATTTTAGATTTTTAATGACATCTTTTAAAATTTTGATAATTCAGACAAAAATCTACGATTCCTAAAATAGTCTCCTTTCATTTTAAAACTGTTATTTCAATCTATTGTAAGATTATTCCTTTCATATGGTATTTTGGCAGTGTTGGCCTTCCATACCATAAGTATGCAAAATTGCAAGCAATCTTATATTTAGTAATGAAACAAAAACTCATTCCTTTTACAGTTTCTGCAGGATACGTTGGATGCGCTTTTCAGCATTTTAAATGAAAATCATGAATCAGAAAAATATGATTTTCTTGTGTTTGATGCTTTGGTAAGATAACAAATATTGTATACAAATAAAATACAAGAATAATTTAAAGTGGAAGTCCTTATTTGGACACCCCTATTCAGGGGACACCTCTACTAAGACTTTCCCATTTCAAATAATATAATATTACCGATTATCAATATTATTTCTTTTGCAGGTTTTTATAATTGGTGTTGTGAATGAGAGAAAGTTCCAACAGTTTCGGCCTGTTCTGGATACCTACATCACAAATCATTTCAGTGCAGCTCTGGCTTATAAGTAAGTTCATACTTAGCTAAAAGTACAGACTATTTATATGAGCTGCTGATGTTGATAAGTAGTTCCCCTTTTGATTTTAAATGAACTTGTGTTCTCAGTGGGTAACGGCGATCAGTGCTCACTGGCTAAGCCCAGGCCCCCAGAGCCTATGGGGCCCTCTGAACAGGAGCTGGAAGAAACAACAGACTTTAAAATATGTTGAAAAGGGTTGAAAAACCTTGATGCCTCCAGCGTTGGAGGCCACTTAACGTTCTAAAACCAGGGGTCTCAGACCTTTGCATTGCGTCACTGGGTGTACTTTTCCTTTAATGCCATAAAGTAATAATGATATATTTATTATTTATTTTAGCAAATTAATGATGGTATTAAAGTATTATCTTGACAATGCTAATGAACACCAAGTGCAAGATTCGTTGTTCAGAGCGTTGCGATCACTTGAGCACATCTTCAAGTTTATCATCCGTTCCCGTCAGCTTCATGTTACGTAAGTTCAAAATGTTTTCAATGTCAAAAAACGTTGCTTGCGAGTCAAGTTTCCGAAGACTTGCATATCTGTAAATGCAAAGTTTTGATACTTTATTGATTCATGATACTTTAATAAACTGTAAAGCTCTGTATACATTATCAACTAGTTTGACAAAAAAAGTGTGATGTTCCCAAATATGGTAGTGATATGCCCAAATATGGTGGTGATATGACATCATCGTGCCCTTATATGAACACATCACATTTTTTGTCACATAAAGTGTAGACAGAGCTTAATTAGACACTAAATATCATTTTTTTAATGTTTTTAGTATGTATGGAGAAACGCAAGGCAAGCAAGCTTTTGAGTCTTCCATTAGACAGTTGTTCCATTCAATCAATGGGGTCATGACCTATGACCTGGATACTACTTTGCGTTGTCAGGTAATTACATTTGTAAATTGTTTTTTTTGCTATGTTAGGGAGCTACCCATTATGTACCTAGTTGTTGATTAAAACCTTTTTTTCCTAACTTAGGGAGCTGCCCTGAAGTATGTACCTAGTGTGATTCCAGTGACAATGCAGATGTTCAACCCAAAGGAACTTGCATCGTACCTGAGAGACTTTATTGAGAGTATGTCTAAGGACAGACTAGTAAAACAGAAGCTAATGTTTATGGATGAGCTTGTTCTCAGTGATCTGTTTGCCAAGCCAGGTATGTTTCTTTTTAAAAATTCTAAATAACTATCAAACATTTATGATCATAGAGACAGCATTTATACTATCAAACTTATTTGTGTATATATCAAGCTCTGTCTACACTATCATTTAAACTAGTTTGACAAAAAAAAGGGGTTGTGCCCAAATATGGTAGTGATATGCCCAAATATGGTAGTGATATGACACCATTATGTCCATATATGGGCACATTACACTTTTTTGTTACATAAAGTTTGATAGTGTAGATAGGGCTTTTTTGTATTATATATTGCATGAATTTGCAAATTTGAAGGTATATAACCACACAACTTCTTAGTTTGATATTATTATATACATTAACTTCAGATGTTTTTAATTATATATTTTTAAATGTCTTATTGTTTATGTAGAATGCCGTGGTATAATACTATGCACCATTGCACAGCAGTTAAAAGGATTGATCATTGAGCAAATGGAGCTACAACAAAGTGGCCAAGTACTTGGTAACATCTTACACAGGCTATGGAGTAACAACGTTGTAAGTACTATAACATATCTTGCCAAATAAATACACTATTGCCTGTAGGTTTGATTTGAAAACTAAGACTTACTTAATACTATGTACATTGAGAATACTTTTACTTACTCCACAGTAGTAATTATAATTATAGTTTTAATTATCTTACTATCGTTATCTTCCATAATTTTGCTATAGATGTATACATATATATACATGTTTAAAAAAAAATAAAGATCAAATAAGTTAAAACTGCCTCAATATAAATTTATTTGTACGACATGTTTTGGGCATAGCCCATCATTAGGTGAAGAGACAAACAAACAAAGGATAACATATATAAGTCACACAATTACATAATAAAACAAATCAGCCAATCAAAGATGATATACATGTTTATTTGGCTAGATGTTTTCGCTGTCTTTGATGTAAAGTGCAGTTGTATGCTAAGTACATTGAATACATTTTCAAAGCTACTTCTCCACAGGAGTTATACAATTACCATCCTACTATCATTCATGTCACTGTACTATATGTTTTCATGAATTACATTTCATTTATTACATTATAATTTTATTGTAGGGTCCTATTCACTCAGACATCAGTGAATTAATGAAGATATTGTTACGTACAATAATTCAGTCAGTTGTGTTTATGGACAAGGAAAGCCCCATAGTTGTAAGTATTTGAAATGTGTATATACTTGTAATAGTGTCAAATAAATAAATTTGACCTAAATTTTCACTTGCTTGCGATCGTAACAAAAGAACTGTAAAAATCCTGGTTAAGGGCTTGCAAACACGAAGCAACACCTGGATATTAGGTTAAGACACCTGGATATTAAGTTAAGACACCTGGATATTAACGTAAGATTTGTTTTTGAATGTAGGGTCAGTTTGTGGCGTGCATGATGTCATTACTACGACAGATGAATGAACATCATTACAAAGAGTATATCAAGACGTTCTTGACCAAAACTGATCTCATGGATTTTCTGATGGAGATTCTAATGGTGTTCCGCGATCTTATTATCCGAAATGTGTTCCCACCGGATTGGGTGGTTATGATCATGCAACAGAACAGGTAAGAATATCCGGGGTTTAGCCAGGGTGCATATTGTTCCCCGTGGTCATAGTAACCTATATAACTTAAGATGTATTGTCCCCCAAAAAAATTAATAAAATCATAGTTTAAATAGGCCACTTTGCAGTTTTAATAAAGTTATTCACTTCTGTAAAAAATATTTCACTTATTAGAAGACAAAAGAAACATTTAATGTTAACCAAAAACCATTATCTGACAATTTAAGTATTTTTGGCTTTAAATTACATTTTTTCATATAAAAAATTTTTTTGATCCAGTTTTTGGTCAAAGTAAATAATTATTATGTGACATTTAAAAAAATGGTATATTAAAAAAAATGTTAAAACTAAAATTTTTTAGGAGGGGAAATATATCTTTAAGTGAATTATTCCCCTAAGTAATTTAATTAATTTTAGGTATCTAATTATTTAGTTTGTTACTAATTGTCTTGTTTAGCATCTTCCTGGGAGCAATGAAGCACTTCTCTAAGCAACTCTGTGAAACATTTATTCGAGAAGAGGAATTTGAATTTCAACTCTGGAATAATTTCTTCCATTTATCTGTTGCTTTTGTGACACAAGATCAGCTGCAGCTGGAACACTTCTCATCTGTAAAGCGAGGAAAGATTCTAGAAATGTGAGTTCTTTTATTAGGATATATTTAGACAATTTTGAAGTTTATTATCATTGTTTTGTTGTGGGTTCCCTTTGACGACAGTGATTTAGTTCACTTCGTCTCTTGCTATGTTTCATACATTGAGTTGGGTAGCCGAGTGTTTAGGACACTTGACTGCCATACAGAAAAACCCTGGTTCAATTCCCGACAACTCCCAGTCTACTCAGCTGTAAATAAGTACCTGATTGAAAATACTAGGAAGGATAAGGTGCCAAGGCTTAGTAAAATGAGCTCCTAACAGCTCATTACCCTATGTTCATAAATGAATACGGGACTTGCCTTTATATGTCTCTTATTCCTTAGTTTTTATGCCTGTATATTTGATTGTTTTGTACCTTGTTTGTTTTTTTGAATATTTTGAACTGAAATTGAGGGAGTGCCCTCAATTTAAATTAATTAAAATAGAAAAATGAAAATAGACTATAAAAGTGGACAACCAATTTAATGAATAAAATTGTGAAATCAACAGATATGGTGACATGAGGCGTCAAGTAGGATTTGAGATAATCCGTTCCATGTGGTATTACCTGGGTAAACATAAGATAAAGTTCATCCCAGAGATGGTTGGCCCGTTCCTAGAGGTCACATTGATTCCAGAGGTCGAGTTAAGGAAAGCAATCATTCCAATCTTTTGTGACATGATGCAGTGTGAATTCAACATCAGGAAAGATTTCAGAGAGGTATAGTTTATAATATGGGGAACATAATAGTTGGGCTTGTCAACTATGTTGGGTTTTCTAGAAAATCTGGTATTCTGAATAATACAAAATAGTTTGTGATCTTTTGGACTTGTGTAGGAGAATTTCCAGTTTGTTGGTAGTTGGTATTAATCTAAAGGCGAAATACTGAAAAAATGCTGTGGGTATCAGTGGCTGGATCTCAATGGAGATAAAAAAAAAAGCGAAAAGCTAACTCAAAACGATAAAGTAAAACAGCCACAAAAGTTAGCAGAGCTTTCGGGCAACACTAGCCCTTCATCAGTGCAAGTAGTATTTTATATTATGTACATATTACATATATTATGTTGGTTTTCAATTAATAAAATGGAACAAATTACATTTTCCAATTTTATAAAAATATTTATTTTTTGTATGTATTCTGTATTATCCAGTTTGAGACAGCAGTGATTAGTCAGCTGGATGTGCTGATAGAGGGAGGAAGTGGAGATGAGAAATACAAACACTTGTTCTACACAATGTAAGTTTATCATAAACTATATGTTATATGTGAATACAGTTTTATCTGGTATCAGGATAGCAAGAATATAATAGTTGTTCATTAATAATAAATCAATAAAAACTTTCGTCCAAAATAGTTTCTTTCTTTCCTTCTTTATTTCCATTCATAAACATTCATTATTAAACATACATAAGCATAAACAAAGAGAAAAAAAAGAATAAGTTCATCTGCTTAACTTTGAGTTGTTTGTACTGCAGCATTTGTAACAAAGTTAGCTTATCAGCTCAAGGGATGAGAAGCAAGTTATTATATATATTATATTTAAAAAAATTATAATCTATATACTGTACCCAAGTTATGTTTTGTATGACTCATATTTAGTTAATATATTTATTTGTGTTATAATTTTTGTTGTTGTTTTTTTTTCGACAGAGTTGGTGATTTCTGCAGGAAACATCAGTTCTTGCATCAAGAGGGTATACGCTTTGTGGAATTAATTAGCAAGTTGATGGACCGTCTGCTAGACTACCGAGCAACGTTACACGACGAGAATAAAGAAAATAAGATGAGCTGTACTGTCAACTTACTTGTAAGTTGTGTAACAAGGCAAGGGACTGAGACCAGCAGCAAAATAGGCTTAACTAGCCTCGCTTATGACGATTGTTTGCCCTTTATGGGTTAAGGCCTGTGCACACCGAACGCGAAGCCGCGAATTTCGCGTTAAAAAGTGACGCACGCGGCAGGCGACGGAAGCTTCCAGTGTGAACATACAAGCGAACAGTGTACGATAGTCGAATTTCAACGCGTTGAAAACGACAGCAGCGAAGGCTTCGCACGCGAATTTTCAAAAGTTGAACCTTGGTCAACTTTTTGAGGCGTCGCGAGCGCGGTTTGCATTCGTCAACCAATCAGAAGTCAGGAATATCTCTCATCGACGACACCGACGGCAAAAAAATGGTGGCTGACGAGCGAGGTCTTTATGGAAATACTTACCCTTCTTGTCTTTACGATAAGGGAAGTAAGTCATACACAGACAGAAACATAAGGATTAATGCATGAAGACAATAATTTCAGACAAACATCTGTGTAGAAGAATGCCAGAAAAACTAGGCCTAAAACGCGTCAGAGATCAATTTGTAAAGTGAGTTGGCAAGCCTATTTCTAGCCTAGGCTAGGCCTAGCTAGGCCTACCTAGGTTTAGGCAATACTAGGGCCTAGCTAGGCCTACCTAGCCTAGGCTACATATACCCTAGTAGGCTAGGCCATGCCAAGTAGTACTTATAGGCCTACATAATACTTACTAATCCCTACTAGTCTACTATGTGCTATGCCAGGCCTAGCCTAGGTTAAGCCTACTACTAAATATGAGTACAGTACCTAGCCTACTTATTATTATTAATTAATATTTATAGGCCTAATATTTAGTTGATTTAGTGTTGTAAGGCTAGGATAGGCCTAGTAGTAGTAATATTAATACATAAATACTGTTGTTTTTTTTAGGTCAATTAGATGAACATTGATAAATGGGATCCTTCAGGCTATTACCAGCGTTACAAACTCCACCAATGACCAAGCTAGTAGTTTAAGCGGCCAGTATTATTATTGCCATGGAATTAAGAGCAATTGCTCCTCAAAAACGTGGACTGGCAATTATGAGGCTGATACAGGTTTGTATAGACTTTTTGCAAATGGGTATGTCAGTTGGTGACATACATTGGCCAGAAAAAAATGATTTGAGCAATATGCCTTACTATAGCAATTTTTTAATACTTGTTTCATTTTTTTTTTAAATAGAAAATGGAAGAGATTAAGGAGGAGTTGGACTGTAACTAGTATTTATTAAGTGGTTATAGAAGGAAAGCTGAACTGAATGTCTTTTTTTAGCAATAGAGAACACATGGAAATATATGTATATGTTTTGTTATACTCCAATACTAAAAAAATAGTCAAATTGGCTGCCAGCTAATGGAATGTTTTTCATTTTATAAGTGAAAACATAAGTTTTGTTGGGTTTTTTCTATGTAAGTGATTAACTTTGTTAAAACTACAAAATGGCCTATTCAAATTTGATTTTAATCATCTTCATTTTTCATGATTCTATGGGACAATACATCTTTAAGTTTAGTGTCATTTTTTGGAAAAGATATATTGTCTTCCTGAAAATATAATTTAAAACATTTTCGTTGTGTGTAATACAGTATAACACTTTAGGGTTAGTTATTCACTTTTAACAATAATAATATTTCTTCAATTTTCATTTTTTTTGGGATGATACATTTTAAATTTATTATTTTGATATTATTTTGCAAAAGTATTCAGGAGTAGTAAAAAAGAAAATCTGGTTGATATTTAATGATACCTTTAAAAACAATGATTCACTATTTCAATAAGTGTATTTATGTGAAAAAAAAGTCATAAGATAATAAATACAGTGTAAATATGAGTTTGGGATATTTATTACATTTAATCAAATGAGAATAAAACTGTATGTTTTGTCATGAATAATATAATATTTAATAATAATTAGAAAATAAATGTGAAAACTTTACATTAATATATAGGCATATAGTTTATATTTTTAAAGTGACAAACCCATGAAGATTCCCAGTTCGTGTTTATATGAAATGTTTTATATGGTTATAATAACCTCTGTTGAAAGATATTTGTAACACCACTAATAAATACAGTCAGCAGATCACATGTACGTGTAATCAACATGCAATAAATGCTTTAATTCTTGTAACTGTATTGATATTGGATACATCTTCTTCTGTCCTTGTTATATATACATACAATCATGCACATTTCAGGCTTTGGAAAAGGATAACATTTTCCCACCAAAACCAAACACTGTGATTGGTGTAACCAGGGAAGAGTTAAATTACATTTTAATTTAACTCTTCTCTGGTTAAACTTACATAGGAAATACTTCAGAGTCATCTTCTCTGATTATTTTAAATGTAGCATTGTATTATTGGCCAACCCACTATCTCCTAGGCCTAGCAATCGCGACGAATCAGCACATCGTGACGCGTTTAGTGGGAACCGACAAGAAAAACTAATAGACGCATGACAATTCAACTTTCAAAGCGATCCGTCGAATGACGCGTGACGCATGACGCTTCGCGGCTTCACGTTCGGTGTGCACAGGCCTTTATTTGTTTTCGTTTGGTCTACAGCTAAAACACAGTTTTAGCTTAGTATTGCCTAAATGGTTTTTTTAGGCGGCCAGCAGGGCAGCGCCTACCAGGCCAGCACACCGGGAGACGAGCATCTACTCTTTTTAAAATGTGTACCAAGTTTTAACCTACAATTGTCTTAACAAGAATCTCACTTGTTTTATCATTTAGAATTTCTACAAAGATATTGAGAGACAGGAGATGTATGTAAGATACTTGTACAAATTAGCAGACTTGCACCTAGATTGTGATAACTTCACGGAAGCTGGGTTCACACTGCTACTACATGCAGATAAACTCAAGGTAAACACGCATTCACACTTATTTTTCTTGATCATCATATTTTATTATAATACATTTTATTGAACAGATAAGTGCTGTAATCAAAGCAATGATTTATAATACTTGGATTTCTGTACTGGTAACAGTTATAAGTCATTAATTAAAAAAGTATATATCTTAGAACTGAATCAAACTCAAAATAAATACTTCTTGATTGTCTTTGTATTACTAAACCATGTTAGATTCACCATTGAGGTATGATACTGATATTTCTTGACCTCTTTATCATTCCATCTTCATTGTGTTATTTTTACATAATATTTTACTGAAATTAATAAAATGATAATGGATTTTTTTGATTATTTACAGTGGTCAGATAAAAAGCTTCTTGGACAGTTTGCGAAGTTTCCACATGTGCATACAGAGAGGGAACTGAGAGAAGCTCTCTACTACAATGTTATGGAATACTTTGATTCTGGAAAGGTAAACCAATTAGTTATTTTTATCTTCGTTCTGTCTCTCTCTTTTAAACTTACATTATACAGCATCACTAAGACATGGGTTTTGGTTGAATCCCTTTATTTTGTCATTTTGTAAGTGAAAACATTTTGTTTTCATTTTTTTTTTGATGGAAGTAATTACTGCAAAATAACCTATTTAAAGTCTGATTTAGTAAATCTTCATTTGTCTTGTTTTTGGGGGACAATACATCTTTAAATGGATAATGATAATTTTTCTTATTGCAGATGTGGGAGAAGGCAATTGCTCTTTGTAAGAAATTAGTTGACCAATGCGAGAAAGAGACATTTAATTATCAGCAACTCAGCGCCATATTGGTAAGTGTATTGATAAATTTATTTTAGAACAAAAGTATACAGATACTGTATTTAATTTTGTATATACATTCGGTAT
Source organism: Antedon mediterranea (assembly GCF_964355755.1). Classification (NCBI taxonomy): domain Eukaryota; kingdom Metazoa; phylum Echinodermata; class Crinoidea; order Comatulida; family Antedonidae; genus Antedon; species Antedon mediterranea. The sequence continues at coordinate 29,829,499 of NC_092673.1, read as the reverse complement.
CTTATATCCATATAAACAACATTATCCATAAAAAATACCTTTGCAGCATAAAACGATTATTTGTTATAAAATAATTATTACAGACAAATTACAAGCAGTTGGATCCCATCCATATCCAAAAATCCAATCTGAATTTATTTTGATTGTGAAGTTTATTTACTAAAAATATACCATTTTTCAAATGTTTTTTTATTTATATTATCATAGCACTGAGAGACAGAATTAAAGAGTGAATTATTAATAACATTTTATTTTGTCAGGTACGCCAAGCATCTTACTATGACAACATCTTACAGAAACCAAGGCTAACACCAGAATATTTCAAAGTCTACTACATTGGACTCAACTTCCCACCGTTTCTAAGGGTAGGTTTCCAATTCGTTCTTCCTGCCTTCTTTCCTTCACATCCTAAGAACATTTAATTTTTTATTTATAACAAGATATATTGACACACTTTTCTTTGATTTTAGAACAAAGAATTTATCTTTCGAGGCAAAGAATATGAGAGGCTCGCTGATTTTGTTGCTAGGTTACAACAACAGTTTCCAAATGCTCAATTGATGAACAAAACAACCCCACCTGATGCTGACTTGAAAATGAACAAAGGCCAAAGTATCCTTTTTGCAAGTTAGGCTTAGCTTTTTTTAATTATTATTATCTGGAGTCGCCAATGACATTGGGATTTCATTTGTTAAAAAACTCAATCCAATTGCTCTATGTTCATTCTTAAGTTTTAATTTAATGTTTATACTTTATTCTAAAGGTTGTTGTTAAGTTTATTATTAAGTTTATTCTAAGTTCATCCTTAACCAAATTCTAGTCTTGCAAATTGTTCCTGTGCAACCAATGAGGGAGACGAAATCAGAATTTCGTGGGAAAATGATCTGTGACCAGATTTTAAGGTAAAATACATTAACATTACTCTCATATTTTCTGTCTAAATTCATTAAAAAAAAATAGGGATAGGTAAAGGCAAGTCCCGTATTCATTTCTGAACTTAGAATGAGCTGTTAGTAGCTCATTTTACTAAGCCTCAGCATTATGTGGTAGGATGACCAGTTCCTTTCCACGCCACCTAGTATTTTCAACCAGGTGCTCATTTTACAGCTGATTAGACTGGGAGTTGTCGGGAGTTGAACCCAATAAAGATTCAAGGTTATCTGTACCATACTGATGGCATCATTAGGCAAAATGCTTTACTATCATTGCCTTACCTGAGGGTCTCAAATGATCAGCAATTGCTGGATGGATCACCCTCATTAAATATGGTAAAAAAATGTTGACCATTATCCTTTTGTTCTCACGATATTCTGTAGCTACTATGAAGTGAATGAGGTGCAACGCTTCACTTATTCAAGACCATTCCACAAAGGCCAAAAGGACAAAGAAAACGAGTTTGCTGTGAGTAATTCTCAATATTCTCTGTTTTATGTATTTGACAGTCAACTATCCCAATACCAGACACCTTTGGGATGGCCTACTATTAATATTATGTCTGGTTTTCTAATATTATATGTGTTTTTAATGATAAATGAATTTGGGGCCTCAAAAAAAGTCTGGTTTTTGGGAGAGTTGACTGTATTAACATAGTCATTATTTGTAAGCTTTGTTAGGATTCTTAATAAATTAACAAATAACCTTTTTGCAGACAATGTGGATTGAGAGAACCTATTATGTTACAAATTATGAGCTGCCTGGGATATTGCGTTGGTTTGAGGTCATTAGCCAGAATACGGTGAGTCGACCAGTATATTATTAGTGAACTTTCAATTTACAACCTATGCATAATGTGTTGTTGGTAGTTGCACAAACTAGAATCCGTCATAACTGTGTTGAGGAATCAAGCGAGTCTTAATACCCACATGTGCAAGGTCAGGATTGAGCCCTGGATCTTGAGCTTGAACCCTGGATCTGGAGCTTGAACCCTGGATCGCGGATTGGACCCTGGATCGCGGATTGAACCCTGGATAGTGGCATTGAACCCTGAATTGTGGCATTGAACCCTGGATTGAAATAATAATAATAATAACCTATGATTTTGATTTGTGTTTTTTTAAACTACAGGAAGAGATCAGTCCATTGCGTAATGCTATTGAGACAATGGAAGAGGAGAACAAGAAACTTAAACGAGTAATCACCCAGCATCAAGCTAATGCTAATCTGCCTATCAACCCCTTAAGTCTGCAACTTAATGGTGTTATTGATGCCGCTGTCATGGGAGGACCAGCCATGTATGAAAGGGTTAGTTTTACCATGTGTTGAGGTTATTAAACCAGTTTTAAGGCCCATTCACACTAGGATGATAAGGATCAACAATTTACCATGTGTTGAGGTTATTAAACCAGTTTTAAGGCCCATTCACACTAGGATGATAAGGATCAATAATTTACCATGTGTTGAGATTATTAAACCAGTTTTAAGGCCCATTCACACTAGGATGATAAGGATCAACAATTTACCATGTGTTGAGGTTATTAAACCAGTTTTAAGGCCCATTCACACTAGGATGATAAGGATCAACAATTTACCATGTGTTGAGGTTATTAAACCAGTTTTAAGGCCCATTCACACTAGGATGATAAGGATCAACAATTTACCATGTGTTGAGGTTATTAAACCAGTTTTAAGGCCCATTCACACTAGGATGATAAGGATCAACAATTTACCATGTGTTGAGGTTATTAAACCAGTTTTAAGGCCCATTCACACTAGGATGATAAGGATCAACGATTTACCATGTGTTGAGGTTATTAAACCAGTTTTAAGGCCCATTCACACTAGGATGATAAGGATCAACGATAAATTAAATTAATTAATTTATTAAATTAGGATATTCGCCTATCTAAAAAAACCCTTTTTTTATATAGTAATTCTCAATGTACCAATTGAATTCAAATTTCTTTTGTGTATACAGTTAAACCTCCCGTAAACGGCCACCCTCAGGACCGGGAAAAGTGACCGCTTACGGGAGGTGACCGCTTACAGGAGGTTCACCTGTAGTTGAAGACAAATACAAATATTTTAGGTTATAACTTATAGATATATAAAATTAGAAATGCAAGATTAATATGTTTTCATCATTTCAGGCTTTCTGTACTGAGCAGTACATATCACAGCATCCAGAAGACACTGTTCTTATTACCAGACTTAAGGACTTGTTTGCTGAGCAGGTAACGCACATAATGCATTTAAAATAGTTTTAAAACAATATGATACAAATTTCAATTATTAATTTTCTTATTCAACTTATGATATCATAAAGTATTGAGTATTTCTGTATTAACTCTCCCAATACCAGACACCTATCAACTGGCCTATGTCTGTTTTTCAGAATGTGTTTTTAATAGTAACATCATAAGATAAGAAACATCTGCTTTTGGGAGAGTCTCCATTTTTTCAGACAGTCCGGTGGTAGTAGTAAAGCTGACTGTATTATAAAAGTAACTGATTTTTATCTGATTATTTTGGTAATTTAGATACCTTTGCTTGAGCTTGGCTTACAAGTTCACAGTCAGAAAATGCCAGAAAACCTGAAGAAGCTGCAAGAGAAAATGGACAAAATATTCAGTGAAAGGAAACAGTCTGTGGAACAAAAATATGGCAAAAAGGTGAACACATTGGAATTATAAAAAATACCAACATTGTATTACATTGGGAGAATTGCTGGTATTTTGTATTTTAAACGAAGTATTTTATCTGTATTTTTAACGATGACGACGATGATCTGTATTTCACCAAATTTTTATGTATTTAACTCATTTTTATATTTATTTAAACAAACAAAATATATTTCAAACCATGTACTATATCATAGTGTGTTTTACCATGAATACATGAATTGGATTGAATTGAATTCGTTTTCTTACTTGAGGAGAAAGGAGGAAGAAAAAGGGATTTGGTGGAGGCATTCAAATACATGTGACCCATCGATCGATACCCACCTTTTCTCTTCCTCACCAATCCTAGGGTCCTTTGTTCAAATTCTGTTATAGTCCCCATTGCGTATCAGTACATATGAGACTTTAAAAGTATTGGTTTCCTATCCTGTAATTGGAGAGTTGTATGAATGCTGATGGACAAACTTTGAATGTCTTGGTTCAATTCCTTTTCTGGTCCTGTATGTTAAGAAAAAGTAAATACAAATTACAAATAATGAATATTTATGAATATTTTTTTTTGTAGATTATTGAAGACCTGCCATCTTCTGATAAGTTAAGAAGACAACATTTGATTTCAGGAGTATCCGGAAATTCTAGACCAACGTCCGTCTGGTCAACTTCATCCAACTCATCAGGAGATACACCCAGTTCAAGGAATAGTATTATATCAATGTCAGATCAATTGTAAGTCTTAGTGTAAAATCATATATGATATATTGCTTGTTCACAATAATATATATATACATTAAAATTAGTTTTATGCATTTTTAAAATTTGTATTGTCCCCCAAAAACATAAAAATAAAGATTAATAAAATCAAATTTTGACTAGGCCCTTTTGTAGTTTTAATCAATTTAATCACATCCACAGAAAAAAAAATGTTTCACTTATAAAAAGAAAAAGCAAACCGTTACATTCAACCAAAAACCCATTGGCTGGCAGTCAATTTTACTATTAAATTAAATTTGTTTCAGGTAAATAATTTATTTTTTTCGATCCAATTTTTTGCTCAAAGTGAATAACTATATATGGAACATTAAAAAAAAAACATTAAGTACAATTAAGACCTTATTGTGTTCAAAATGAGAGGAGCAACTTTACCCTCAAATAACGTAAAATGCAGGGCCCCAATGAAAACCAGTTTTTAACTGTTTGGGCTACCCTGGGTAAATAAATGTAATAATAATAATATTGAATTTATTGATGACAGGAGCATTAGTTCAGGTAAAGGTGGAACCCCACAGAAGGAGAAGTCCAGCACTCCTGGCAAGAACGCTAAACGCAACAGCCGTGCTGATGTACATGTTGATGATAGTAAAGTTAACAATCATACAAACTCCAACTACAGAGAGTCTGGCCCAGAGCCTATCATCTTGGAGGAGAAGGTAAGACTCCAAAATGTGTACCTTTCATGTTAATGGGTCATTTATAAATACCTATAGTTTGTTTACTATCTTTATATGTTCAACTTGTATTTTGGTAATTTTATTATCATTGTATTTATGTTTACATTTTTTATTAAAATTCATAAACAAATCGTTTATAAAAGTGTTCATAATTCAGAAATTATTTTCTTATTTCCAAATTGCACTATTGTTTTGAAATATAAATGTTGAAATAATGGGGTTTTTTTTGTCATTTTTATACCAATCGGAAATCTTTGTACACTTTTATGCTAATTTGTAATCCTATTTGCATGTTAATTTATTCATAATTGCATGATTGCTTATTTTTATTAATCCATTTTAAATTGCTTTGCTGATCATTTTTAATCCATTAAAATTTTACATTGAAGTTGATGATATAATAATAATGATATGGTACTACTGTACCATTAAATTAACATTGTGACAATATTTAAATTTTTTTTAAATCAAAAAGCTACAAAACATGGATTTATTTACAGCTATTTAGTTCATTTTATTTCTAAAAATAAATAACTTTAAATTTAATAAACTACTTTTTGTGATATTTATAATAGGTAAAATAAACATGATTAATTTATATAGACATACATAATACAGTGCTTTACATTTATGCTAAAATTAGTTTTTCCAATGATTTTTTTCACTAAGATATCACTAACAAGATTTTTGAAAACAATAAATTCATGAATGTTTAAACTAAAAGCTGTAGAATTTCTCATTACTTAACAACCTCATCAAACAACAAAACAATTTTCTAAGGTTATGGTTTTCTAGTAGTGTGTGTGTGGTCACCTGATTTAGTGACTTGGGTCAGGTGGTTAGTAGTATAGTATCTTGGTAGCACCTGAAACGGCTGAACGTATTAATTGCGTCGTTTCATTTTTAGCTCCAATCAAGAAGACCTCGACGTAAAGAAAAGACCCAGTCCAGAGCCTTGAGGCCCAAGACAATGCATGGTAAGCATTTTGGGTACACCGGTAATTCTATGCTTAAGTTACAGTAAGAAATTTAAGAATGTTAAGAAAGAAGTTTACAATGAAACACAAATAGAACAACTTTAAAACCAGCTTATAATTACAGTACATAAACAAATATATTTTATATAAACAAAAATAATAATAATAATATTGTGTTCATGTATTTTAAGTTTTATAATGTTCAATATTCACAACCCCTTTATGCTTATTCCTATTATTTATATGATTTGCAAATTATATTTATTTTCATACCCAATTATTAGAATCATTACAGCCGGTTTATTTGTGGTCATGGCTATGAATGCATTATTTGTAATCGTGATTGCATAACAGTAGTGTAATCACAATTAAAATTAATGTAACTATGATTACATCATAATTACAGTAATGTTCATTTCAATATATCTGTTGTGTTACTGCAGTCACAAAAATAAATGATATATAATTGCGACTGCATTGTGATAATAATCAACAATTTGTATACAAACTGAGAGGAACGATTGAAAGGGAAAAGAGACAGGTGGTTTACTGCATGATGCACTGTTACTAACATTTATTATTTTCATTTACAATCAATTATAAGAATAATAAATCACTGTAAATACAATAATATAAAAATACTATTAGATGAGGGCGTATCAATTTGATCTCTGGTGCGCGTGCGTATAATTGAGGGACTAGTGCTGTTCCGCCGTACCACGTCGAGAATGTTATAGAGTTGCTATCCAATCGGGTTTAAACTATACCATGAAAGCCCCAGTGGTTTAATGGATAGGACATCTGCATATCAAGCAGAAGGTCCGGGTTCGAATCTTGGTTGGGGTGACTTTTTATCATTCTCACAGATTTCCTCATCTTCAAATTGTATATCACCGGGCGGTTTAGAATTAATGTTCTATGCCTAATGTGTTCATATACATATAAATCCAAAGACAAATATATATGTCTCTTACCACTAGTGAAGGCAAACTGAACAATTCTATATATATTTGGTCTGAAAACTGAACAATCCTGTACATGTTTTGGCCTGATACGGGGGTTGTATTTGAATTGTATTATTATAAATTCAACCATAACTCAGCCACTCCCTGTTTCAAGATTGTTTACCAACAAATATGTATAATACAACCTTTTATCTTTCAATCGTCCATGAATAAACATACAGCTCGCTCTGTCTACACTATCAAAAAAGTTTGACAAAAAAAAATGTGATGTGCCCAAATAGGGTTGTCATCTGTCCAAATATGGTACTGATATGACACAATTGTGTCCATATATGGACATATCACATTTTTTTTGTCACAAAGTTTGATAGTGCAGACAAGGCTTTTAGATGAATGGCAAATTCAGTAGTTTTTATTGTATTAATGTATTTGTCATGTTTTACAGTTATAAATCAAATGAATGAGAAGCCCCCATTGTTACCGCCTAAACAAGCCTATGCAGATTACACCAACCTACCAGATAATGGAATGGTCCCACAAAAGGATCCTGGCCCCAGCCCTAGTCCAGTGACAAAGGATAAGGTAAGAGAAATTATTATCAGTGATTGAACCCTCCTCTACTATTCACATTGTGTGTACAATTTCTGTGCGTTGGTTAAGTAGCTATTGACAAAGAATATATAAGACATTTACAGTGGTAGCACCCTCTTATAAATGGTTTGTGCATTTTTCCAAATGATAATGATGGTACCAAGTTATGTCAACTACCTGAAAAAAATGTCTGGTGAATAACATTTTTTTTTCTGTGCTCTGTTCTGGGTTGACCAACTAGCATAGGTGTTTAGCACCTGTTTGGTATTTCCTTGCCTTTTATAATTGTTTTGTCTTCTTTGTATTGTATATGGCAGAACATTGAATAAATAAAAAACATTTAATAAAAATTAGTAGGCAGTGTTCATATGAATCCCTTTTCTCCCTGGAGTATGTTGAAATTGTATACTCGATATACAGTGGAAGTGCCAGTAAACAGGCCTATCTAGCTCATGTTGATTTTTTTGGCAATTATACCTACAAGTTACTACTGTAGTGTAGGCATATGTAAATTAATGGGTGTGAGCCATAGCTATGTAGTGTCTATGTAGTGCTTGCTTGTCTATGCACTTTTAATGAAAAAAATAATCTGACTACTAGCTTGTTCTCCATATAAATGATTAGTTGAATGATTAAAGAAATTTTTTATTTAAATTGAAAATTCGTTTTGCTTGGCATAATTAAGACAATAAAACGCAGAAAAATAAAGATAAACAATATTTTTCCGTGTTTTATTTTCTAATATATTTTTTTCAGCCGCCTCCACCGCTCCCTGTGAAGGCAGCATACTCTCCACCAGTACACAGAAAAGACACTAAAAGTTGACCACCTTCCTGACGTTATCCCACCTCTCACAAGCCTCAAGCCTCACTTCTCAATCAGTAATCTGCTGTAAATACAGTAATAAGACTCACAAATTTATTTTTATAACAAATTGTCTTTTTTAAGTCTCTCCACCAATTATCTTAAGTCAAAATTAAGAATGTACTTATTTGCATAGGCTTGTTTACATGATGCAATGTTGTAAGTGATTGACAATCAGTATTATTATTATGGGGTAGAAATGTGATATATGTTAATGGTTGTTGATGATGATATATGTATATATAATGTATTGTACATATTATGTGATATTTGATATGAAAATAATGATGATACAAATTTTGCTATAATGGGTATAAAAACAATTTTTAAGAAGATAAGGTAGTTTTGCTGGTTTTTTTTTACTAATAAGTGTTTGCATAAGCTTTCATTGATTTTTGATACTGTCTGTTTGTCTGTCTGTTTGTTTATTTGTTCTATTATGATTTGTGGTAGTTTTAACTATAGGCTAATTCAATCTATTTGGCTGAAATGGTAAAAACTATGCAAATTCTGATATGCTTTCAAATTTGGAGAAAGTAAATTATATATTAAAACTAAAACGACCTTAAAAGGGAAATTTCTCCATAAAAACTATTATTAGGTATATTAAATGAATTGCTTTTAAACTTGGTTCCCACTAGGAAGCAACGGAAGGATGAACGTGCAACGCAGGCAAGTTGGCCAAATGACAGTTTGAATAATCCATCGCTTGTGATTGGTCAACTAGCTTGCATCGTGCTTCATTGCATCCTAATGAGATGCGTCTTGTAGGGCCACTTAAGTATTTGTCTTAATACGATTCAGAAATAATTAATAAGTGACATTGTTAATAAAACCATCTCTCAAATATGCCAAATTTAAATTTTACCCATATTTTAAACCTTTTAGCCTAAATTTTAAGATTTACCTTTTGTACTAGTCATACCGTTATTGTAATTAGTCTATTTACTATGATGCTTATGGTTAATTGTTTTGCATACTTGCCTACTTGAAAGAAAATTGTTCAACTTAAGTGTGTTGCTGTATCATATCAGGTGTACTAACTATTGTAAGTGTTGCTAAGAGACATGTTGTCATCTGACACTAGCCAGCCAATGATACTATATCATGTCTACTGCCCTCCTTTGGCTGAAATAAAATTATTTTTCATGTTGTGGACAAAACAAATGTTTTTATCATCTCTTAGTTTGCCAAAGACATGTGCAATACAGTTATATATTGGAAGGAGGGATATTGAGGAGGTTGATAATTAGAAGTAAGCCTAACCTAATCAAAATCATTTTTATCTTTTTGCTGATAATATTAATTTTTGGTTTCGGCTTTGTCCATTTTTTCTGTCCAAATAATTTGTCGTCGTTACATTTATAAATAATTTTTTTATTATTGTATTGTATTTTTAAAATTATTGGGTACTAATTCAGATGATACACAATTATTGTATGTATATATGTGTTAAGGGAGTTGCTTGACAGGGGTCACCTGATAGGAGGGTGTCTAAGGGTCACCTGATAGAGTGTCACCTGATACAGTAGGGGTCACCTAATCACTTTTAAGAATACTGTTGCCTCATTCTTGCATATTCTAATTAATACTAATTGTTTTGTGTCTAATAATGAAAATATTCTATTTTGAGATTTGTATCAGATTTCTGTTAAGTTTTTATAATATGTGTTACTGTCTCCCGTAATTTACACATGCGTGATAGTTAGATATTAGGAATTTAAAATCTGTGCCATGTGACCAATATGGACCAATCATTAACTCCATAAACATTCCAGATTGGTTTTGATTTAAGGCTGTAACGCCCTCTTGTTTAGACGTTTAGTTGGTCATAGGTGATATTATATTAATTGGCATACATATCTAAGAATGTGATCGTTATTTTTAAAGTTTTACTTTATAAGCAGTTTTCAATTAACAATGACGTATGCAAATTCGATTCCGAAAATTTTCGTTGTAAACAATTTTTTTAACTCTTTGTTTATCAAAAGTTTTGCATTGCATTTTGATGATTGCTTGGTTCCCACGAGGACCGAAGCATATCGCAAGCGAGTTGATCAATAACTAGAGAAAGTTTGGATAATCCATCGCTTGTGATTGGTCAACTTGCGCGTACGTTGTTACATTGCGCGTACGTTGTTACGGTCCATCCAACCGTGAACCAATAGACGTCATGGACGTTATTCTAAAACGTATTTGTTGACAAATTTATAAAAGCCTGCCATATATTTACATTAAAATACGTTGCCAAAGATACGATTTTATTTTTTCATTACATTCTGGATACTGATTCATGGTACACATGAACTGCTTACGTCATTGATAATCGAGTCCGTTGCTTTTCCCCAGTGGTGTCTGTTTAGATGTTAGTATGAATGTTGAGCATTCAAATGTTTTGTATTATCTTATATCTATTAATAGACCAATTACAATATACTCTATGATATTTCATTTTATGTTAATCTCTTTTCTTACCAGACCATGCAGAAATTGTATATGGAATGTGTTATTATTAATACGTAATGATTTAATAATGTATTGATGCTACGTTTGTTTTTTGTAAAACATACATACATAGGGTATCATGGCTGATATACCGATTTTAGTTTTGTACTTATATCATTAACACACAGACCTATACGCTATCATCATCGTCATCATCACGGTCGTCATCATCGTCTTAATGTCATCATAATCATCGTCATCATCACGGTCACCATCACCATCTTCGTCGTAATGTCATCATCATCATCAACATCATCATAGGATCATCATCACCACCATCATCATCACCGTAATGTCATTATCATCGTCATCGTCGTAGTGTTGTTATCATCATCATCGTTGGAATGAATTATCATCATCGGCATCATTATCATCATCATCATCATCGTCGTAGTCATCATTTTCACCATCATCGTCGTAATAAATTATCGTCATCACCGTCATCATCACCATCATTATTATCATCGTAATGTCATAATCATCGTAATGTCATAGTCATCGTCGTCATCATTATCATCGGAATGTCATCATCATTGTCATTATCACCATCATCGTAATGTCATCATCATTGTCATTATCACCATCATCGTAATGTCATCATCGTTGTCATTATCACCATCATCGTAATGTCATCATCATCATTGTCATCATCACCATCATCGTAATTTCATAATTATCATTGTCATCACCATCATCATCGTTATCATCGTCGTCATCACCATCATTTTCATCATCATCATCATCATCGTAATTTCATCAGTATCATCGTCATCATCACCATCATCATCGTAATGCCATCATCATCATTTTCATCATCATCACCATCGTCGTAATGTCATCATTATCATCGTCATCACCATCATCATCGTCATAGTCGTCGTCATCATCGTCATCATCATCATCGTTGTAATATCATCATCATCGTCGTAATGTCATTATCATCGTCATCACCATCATCATCGTCGTAATGTCATCATATCATCGCTATCATCATCATCATCGTAATATCATCATTATCGGGTCTGTATGGTGAATTACCGTATGTCTTACTGATCATCATCTTTGCCGAAGTTAAGGACACGCGATCATACCATAATGTACTTTTACGACGCATTTCTCCCTTTCTCCCCAATTAGTGTCCAATCGTAAGTAATCTTATCGGTTAACAAACCGAGAGTGAGAATAATTAAAAAGCGAATATTTCATCAATTTATACTTGTTAATAATTTGGCAATGGTCTGTCTCATTCAATCAATCGTGTCTTAATTTAAGGTTGCTTTAGGACAAATTACCAGATCCATTATGATTCCAATTAATCTTCCCTGATTCAATCAAACAAGGATATATTTTCGTGCGCGCTTGACTATCTCACACCATTAAGCTGTTTTCCCACTACGCGAGTTAAAGGTGTAACCAATCACAGCTCGTTCGATTCGCGCGTATTGTTCACTTAAGCTTGGTTCCCACTAAGGACACAACGCAAGGACATAGTAGACGCAACGCAAGCGAGTTGACCAATGACAAGCGACAGTTCGAATAATTCATCGATTGTGATTGGTCAAATGAGATGTTGCATATTGGGGTCTGTAAATCGAACAACGTTGCTTTTCGGCTTTGTGTTCGAATTATGCACATTTTAATATTATGGATAAGATGACTAATATTCATGATCAGTCTAGTCTTTTGACGTGAAAAGTGCACGAAACATAGCCAGAGGGTTTAATATGATGTACGTCTCCCGATGGGAAAAGTACATGACCACGATCAGGGAGAATAAAACAATTTGTACAAGTGTATTCAATTGATGGTAATGAATATCTTGAGAATGCATTGTTAAAATAACATTCGGCAGGCGATCAATTGTGGATGGCGGGTGTAGTAAATTGCCTTTGTCGTAATAAGAGTGATTTTTGCGAGATTGTGAAATCAATAGTTCAGGTCCCTTCTTATAAATATGAATCATACGGATTTAGTTATTTCTTGTATAGATTCTGCGTGGATTACGTTTTCTTTACCGCATTGAAAAGAACACAATCACTATTGAATAGCTCACACACACAACCCACTGTCGACGAATACAGATACACAACACCTGGTGAGCTTTTTACTTCGACAACAAACAATTTAATATCTTCAATTTTTAAAAACAATATTACATTCATTAACAAAATGGCAGCTGACTTCTCGGGAAAATACCAACTCTGCAAAAGCGACAACTTTGATGAATATATGGTGAAGATGGGTGTTAACGAAAACGTCCGCAAAACAGCGGTAGTAATGTCCCCAACGTGCGACATTCAACAGTCTGGTGACAATTTTGTAATTAAAATGGTGGTACCGGTTCTTGGAGTGCACATTCAGAAGTTTAGTGTTGGTGAACCGTTTGATGATATCTCGCCAACGTGTGAGAAACGCGTCGTAATCGTTAACTGGATGGGCCGTAATAAGCTAGTGTTTGAAGATGTTGATCCGAATCAGAATAAACCACATCGAATTATCAGAGAAATTCTAGAGTCTGGCGATATGATGGTACAATGTATTAAAGATGACGTCAAGTGTACGCGCATCTTCAAAAAGATTTGAAAGGACTGTACTGTAAACAACATTTGTGGAAAGTATTCACTATTTGTTATTGTATTAAATTTGGTGAAAGGCTTTTTTGAAATATTGGATAGTTAAGTGAATAAAAATGCTCATTGTTAAAAATGCTGCGCACGTTAAATTTATTGAATGAAAGACACTTTAGGAGTACTTGGTAGGCTGTTTTAAGAAAGAATGTCTCGTTTAAAAATGTTTCAACAAAATTAGAAGGACAATAGTTTAAATAGTGAACTACTACACTGACGCCTGCAGAATTGAATGTTGTTTGAGCAAATGTGCGTGACTACTGTGTATGAGTCATGTGCTACCGAACTATACATTGTCGTCTGCTCGAGATAAATGTTATTTTATTAAAATTCATCAAAACATCGATTTGTAGCCTAATTTGTATAATGGTTTTTGCAGCAATAATTTGATAATTGGAACAAATTCAATTGAAAAAGCGTTAAATAAATCGGCATTATAAAGGTAGCGTATTATGTACAATTTTCGTTTGTAACAAATGAGATGTCGTTAAATCGTTTGTGACGCAAAATGCGTTTACTGATTATTTTCGGCGTTAACTTTTGACTCGTAAACTCATTTGCCAACCTGGATTTAGCGATATAAACGAAACGAACAGTATGATCTCATTAATTGTTTACCGATAAGCAGCTCACAAACTGTACATGTATTTTAATGTTTGGTATAATAGGCTTCGAAATGACGTACTAAACATAAATACAGTATTAAACAAACATGTTTTTAAAGATATATTAACTATTGGAGTAATCTGAAAGATTCCACAACCAATCGTTGTCATCGGTCATCTTCAAGGTACATTTAACTAAAACTCCAACCAAATGTGTTCTCAAAGTCAACTAAGTAACTGTTAAAGTTCACCTAATGAATTTACTTTATTTATTTAATAGATACTTAACAGTATCTAAAATGGTGGTATTTTTATAGCGTAACTGTTTATCTTATTTCTGAGTGGTCAAACGTCCTCTCTTTTTAGTTGATCAAAAACCAAGGTTAAAGCTCTGTCTACACTATCAAACTAGTTTGATAACAAAAAGTGTGACGTGCCCAAATATGGTAGTGATATGTCCAACTATGGTAGTGATATGACATCATCATGTCTATATATGGGCATATTACATTTGTTTGTCACATAATAGTTTGATAGTGTAGACAAAGATTAAGTTGCACTATTTCTTGACTTGATTTTAAAGTAGGCCTACTGTACTGTGTGTGTAACAGTGGATTTGAACCGAGGACCCTGGGAATGATAAACAAGAATGTTAACCAATCAAGACACTGCATTTTTACGTCGGTTTAATATATTGTGTAGTTAAGCTTGTGATTGGCCAACTCACTTGCGTTGCGTGTACGTCCGCGTGCATTATTGCGTCCAAGCGGGAACCAATCATATACTTTCAATAGTACTGTAGTAACAAATACTTCGAACTTTTTGCACGAAATGATTGTATAGTAATTATAGTGTTCATTATTGTTATCGACGTAATATAAATATTCCTTCAAAGGTTATTAATTTACATGGCGTCAATGTACTAATGCACGCTCGTTTTCTCGTGCAATGTTACGTCCTAAGGTGATTATAGGGAAATCTTGTATTTATCCCCGATAGTTGTAAACGTTCGTGGCTACACAGAAAGGATGGATGAGTGGGTTATCAGCTTCTGGATTATTTGGCACATTCTCAAATTATGACCTAGATTTCGGATAAATACAGTCCACGATAAATCGGAAACGTTCACGATAAACCGGAAATATTGAAGGTTAAGTTTACAATCGAAAATATTGTAGTTTATTTAGATAGTTGAAATTGAAAGTGTAATATAAAATGAAGTTTGCAAATCGATATTGTTTATTGTATTTAAATTAATATTAGTAATGCCATTTATTAAAAAGTATATCAGGTATATTAGTATTAACGTACATTAACTTGTTTAAAAAAAATTAACGCTTACAACAGTCGCTTTGAAGAGAATATATAAAATACGAAAACGAGAATTCTGAAAAGGGGACAAACATCAGCCAGGGAAGAGTAATTTAACTCTTCCCTGAATACACAAGTACATAAAGATTATTATTGAATATTAATTAAATTGTAAATGGAAAGCACCTGACGGCTTATAATCATTATTGTAGGCAGCGCAGGTGGATGTACTTTGTACAAGAAATGAGATAATGTCCTTTATTGTGACTTGTTGTGTGAACATTCAATTATTACTTAATAACTACAATTGTAAAATGTTATCTGTGATAATAAATTAATACTTGAATAAGATGAATGTTAATTTGTAGTTGTAAATAAAAATTAATAGCACTTCATCTTGTATTTGATTTTTTTATTAAATTACATAAAAAGATAATTGAATCTTCCAGCTTTATTGAAAATGATACAACAATTTTTTAGAATTGCCTACTAAATGGTTTAAAACCATTTCATATTTACATTTTATACATTATTATATAAATATAGGCAATGTATATCAAGTGTACATTTATAATATAAAGCTCTGTCTACACTATCAAACTTTATGTGAAAAAAATGAGATGTACCCATATATGGACATGATGATGTCGTATCACTACCATATTTGGGCACATCACACTTTGTTGTCAAACTAGTTTGATAGTGTAGACAGAGCTTGACAGATATTTATATGAGTGAAAATGCGTTGTTTGCCACCAACTCAGCTATTGGTTTGTACCTCATTATATGCTGTGACCCTCTTTCAAAGTCAACAACATCTGCCCTGTGAACGAAAACAATAAAGATAATAAAACAAATAGAAAAACTGCAACAAGTTAGCTAAAAGCCTTTAAAAAGAATAAATTTGGTTATTTTGCTTAATAGGACACCATCCTTCAGATGAGATGTTAAACTCTCTACACACTTACAAATGAAACACCATGCAATCTTTAGTAATAAATAATAAAATAAATACATTCACATTAACAGACACCTACTGTCAAGTATTTGGAATGTCCAGAGGTTAATATATATTTTATAGTCACTTAAATCTCTGTCTACACTCTCAAATTAGTTTGAAAAAAGTGTAGTGTGCCCAAATATGGTAGTGATATGACATCATGTCCATATACGGGCACATCACATTTCCTTGTCACATAATACGAGGAATTTCTTCATTGTTTTGAGCGAGGCTGAGTAGGGCCCTGAGTAGGGCCCTAGCTGGGCCTAGCTAGGATTTTCGGTCGGCGAATATAAAGGGCGCGTGAAAATGTTGGGGTTTACAGTATAGGCACATCACAATTTTTGGTCACATAAAATTTAATAGTGTAGACAGAGCTTTCTTTGATCAATACAATGATGACATTGTATTGCTAACTTACTGTTGTTCATCTGTTTCAGCTTCCACAAGGACTTGATCCTGAGCTTCATTAACTCGCAGAAAAACATAAGAATCCATATTTGGTTTTGGAGCAAAAACTATAGAAGCAGACAATAAAAATATGTTAATATTTAAACCTAACAGCTTAAAACAACATGGAAATCATAATAATTGTTTCAAGTAATTGTTTCTTACCTGTTTTTTCTTTTTCTAGACCTTGTAAATTTGGAGGTGCATGGTTTAATACAACTGATTTGAAATGCAATTCTTGACTTTCAGAAAATCTAAAAGAAATAAACAAAAAGTATGTTAAAGCAGTTCTTCCTGTGGGCAGAATGGTGTGCAAGTGATGTTATATGTTGTAATAGTAGAATAACATTTCATTGATTGAATCTCCATCTCCAATACAGAAATGACATTATTAAGAAAACCCCTCACTCTTTAGCATACGTCATCTCCTCGGGTGACAAACACGATGGCTCATCCTCTTTACGCTTCCTCTCGTTTTCCAGTATGTGTTCTACATATTCTTCTATCTGTTAACAAAAAATTTACATAAAGCTCTGTTTACACTATCTAACTAGTTTAACAAAAAAAGTGTGATATGCCCAAATATGGTAGTACTGTAATATGACATCATCATGTTCAAATACTGTATATGCACATCATGTTCATATCACATTTTTTAGAGCTTAAGAGATACAATATGAAAGAACATCATTAAGAACAAAGATTACTTACCTTTTGAAGTCGTATTCTAAGGTAACTGCTAATCACATATCTTATTCGATCAATCTGAAATAAATATCCATTGTATATTATTTCCGATTTTTCTTACTATACAATAGCACTAATTGTTCCCAGTCAATTCTCCCTGTACTGGACTAATATCTCAAAAATCAATTCCAATGTGTTTTATCAATAAATAATAGTAATACAGAATTGAGGACCCTTTGGTTTTGGAAGAATTCACGGTACCAAAAATAAATCATTAAGTTAACATTACTACAACATTTGCACACAATTTTTTTTATCATTGTATATGATTCATGAATATTTATACCTCTATTCTATGAAGAATAATCCTAAAATCTTCCTTTTTACAGCTTTTAATATTATCTTCCATATGCTTTAATTGTTCCAGCATACATTCCACTAATTCTATTTTTGTTTCCAGCAATTCAGGAGCAAATTTTTCGTTTTGCCATGCCTAAAAATATAAAGAAAATTATAAATATTTGTATGTATTATAATAAAATATATTATTATCATAAAATAAAAATGGAAGAACATTAAAGGTAAAGTTAAGCTAGGCTAGATCTCTAGCTGGCAGGCCTAGGAGACCCCCTATAGGCCTAGCTAGGTAGGAGGCTAAGTAGTCTGTCTATTCTTTCTACTAGCTAGGCTAGCTCTAGCCTACCCCTCTCTCTCTCTCTATCTCACTAGCCTAGCCTACAATTTGTCTCTAAAGCCGAGGCATACTTCTTTTAATTTTGTAAGTAAATCTGCCGCTGTCATCTCAACTTCTTCATCTTCTTCATCACTAAGATTTTCATCAAAATCATCATCAGATATGTTTACCATTATCAATTTTTATTAATTAATACAGTATTCGGGGAGAAAGAGGAAGAACTGTGTTTGTTATTGTTGAGTTTCGCGCGCGAAATACGATGATCTTTACACTGAAAGTCGTCTTCAATTATAATAATAAAGTACCTTATTATTTTTTTTAATGCCTTCAAACACACTCAAGTAACATTTTTAAAATGTTGAATATGCTAAATAAGAACTTTATGCATTTTTTAAAGATGAATTTGATCATTAAAGACATGCTAAAAGTGGAATAAATTGTTTGTTTTGAGAATGATTTTCATTCTTTTTAGTGTCACTTCCTAAAAAAACACGAAAGAGATTTTCACAAAAAAAAAAACAACAACCAAGAAAAAATGGCGTCGAGTCGGGTAAGAGGAACGATTTCGACGCCAAATACCGAAGGAATGTCTGATGCTAACAAGGAACTCTTTGAAGCCTGTAGAAATGGAGATATTGTTAGAGTTAAAAAAGTAGTTAATTCGTCCAATGCTAATGCTAAAGATACGGCAGGACGTAAAAGTACACCGCTTCATTTCGCTGCAGGTTAGGCCCTCTCCTCTACGTTTCTATTCATTAGACCGTATAGATAGGGGCCTAGAGGCCTTGCTTGTACGACTGACTAGGCCTAGCTACTGTAGGCCTAGGCTAGTCTATAAAGTTTTCTTGGTTTTATATTTTTAATATTTATTTAAATTTAAGATTTATTTTATAAATTGGTTGGAAGGTAAACCTAGTATAAATAAGATGTGACTGATTTCAATCGAATCGAATAATTTATGTGTGGAAATTGATTGAATTGAATACCTATTATATTAGTTACTAGGGCCTAGGCCTAGGCCTAAATAGTTTTGATCATGATGTACATTTTTGGAAATGGAAAAAATGTAAATATTGTTTGGCCTAGTAGTAGGCCTAGTAATGAAGAAAGATGCAATTATACAAACATATGATTTGACCAAATTGTACATTTTTTTACTATTAGTATATGAATATTTATGTAAAAGTAGATGTATTATTAAATTTATATATAATTTATTTATTATACCTTCTATAGCTAATAAAATACTCACTTGCTGACATTTGGCATTGAGACTTTTAAAACCTTATTATTTTAAGGTTGATTATGATTTGATTACCTACTTTTGAAATCTTTCTTTTTTTGTGATTGTTTTCAGCAAATACTTGATTCCACTAATTAAAGAATCATCAATAAACACGATTTATGTTATTTTTGTAGGTTTTGGAAGAAAAGATGTTGTAGAGTATTTATTATTATCCGGAGCCAATGTGCATTCGCGCGATGATGGTGGCTTAATCCCGCTACATAATGCTTGCTCATTCGGCCACGCTGAAGTGGTCAGTCTTCTACTTAAGCATGGAGCTGATGGAAACTCAAGAGATAATTGGAATTATACGCCACTGCATGAAGCGGCCATCAAGGGCAAAGTTGACGTTTGCATAGGTATACCCAAATTGTTAAACTTTTTCAGTAAATTTAGAATATGTTTCTCTGCAAGTGTAAATCTATTTATACACTATGAAACTTTATGTGCCAAAAAAATGTGATATTCCCAAATATGGTAGTGATGATACAGTAGTATTGACAGAGCTTAACTGTCAACTTGGTATAGGTATTATAAAGATGTTTTTCGAAAAAATATACAATTTAATTGATCTGCTATACAATATTAAATAATAAGAAAAAATTTAAATAAAAAAATTACCACTTTACAGTACACTCAACTGGTTTTAGTTTCAAAAAACATTTTCATTTTTTGAAAATCTATGAACTATGCTTGAACCAAGATACTCATACAACAATACAATAAACATTCTTTTTTCCTAGACTCTCTTCTTTCTGTTATTTTAAGCAAAACTTCAGTCTTAACACAACGTTTCTTTATAATTGCATTTGTGTTCTAATATAAAGCTCTGTCTACACTATCAAACTTTTTTGTGACAAAAAAATCTGATGTGCCAATATATGGACATGATGATGTCATATCACTGCCAATATATTTGGGAATATCACTACCATATTCGGGCATATCACTTTTTTTGTCAAAAAAGTTTGATATTGTAGACAGAGCTTAATACAAAACAATAAATAACATAAAAACCGAATACTTTTAAGGAAATAAGACACATGACAATGAAGATAATGAATGTTGTATTGCTGTTAATGTACCTTCACTTTTGATTCTAAATCAATTGTTTAATTCACAGTTTAGGCATTTATTTCGCAACGCACAGAAAAGTGAAAATTACAAACAAGAAAAAAATACATATGTTTGCAGAAAAATTCCTATCAAGTACCAAATGCCCTTGAGAGATAGTCTAAGGTCAAGGATTCTCTCAACAAAAAGCTTCATTAGTATTTTTTCTAACCAAATGAGATACAAAAACAGTTTATATAATGCGTCAAATCACTATTATTATGCTAACTTTAAAGTGAATAAACAAGAAATGACATTCTTCATGATTTTTCAATTTAATGGATTATACCTCTTAACCTTGATACTTAAGTGAACATTACTTCATGTTATATTATTATGACTAAATATTTATTTGGGTTAAGGTTGCCATTAATAAAATGTCACTTTACTATGTGAAATTGAACATTAATGTTTATTTATTTCATATTAAACCATTAGTGACTGCTTGCAGAATGTGCGATTGATAGAGGGAGCCATCATTTATGAAAGAGAGCCATTCTGACATTGCGATGCCATGTGATGCACATGCCATCTACAGTAAAGTTCTGTCTACACTATCAAAGTTTTGACAAAAAATGTGATGTGCCCATTCAGTATATGGACATGATGATGTCATGATATCACTAGCATATTTGGGCATATCACTACCATATTTCGGCACATCACACTGTTTTTTGTCAAACTATTTTGATAGTATAGACAGAGCTTAAAGATTAACATTTTAGTAAAAACAACTTAAAGATGTATTGTCCCTTGAAACACACAAAAATGAAGGTCAAAATATTCTAAATTTAAAGTGGCCATATCAAAGTAATATTAAAGTTATTCACTTTAAGTCGAAAATTTAAGCCAAAAACAACAAGTTTTCGTAATTAACAGATAAATTAGTTTGATTATATTTCATCTGGAAAATCGTCACGAGCGAAAGTAAACAAAGATTTCAAACCATGAGTACGCATTATGCATATGCTAAATTAGGATTGTTTACAACTCGTCACGGTTAAGAAGGTATTTTCACACAGATCATGAGGAAGTTTTATGATTATGCATACAGAGTAGCCAAACAAGCGCATTTTATTATGGGATACGTTTGGATTGAAAACTTTGACTGGAAGTCAAAGTTATTTTTTTAACACAAAAACGTCTGTATTTCAGAAAAAAAATTTTTTTTTCGAAAAATTTTTGGTGATAGTTAATAACTATTATGATACTTCAAAATGACCCACCTTTTTTCAAAATCTTTTATTTTTTATTTTTTGGGAATTAGTCAAAGGGACAATACATCTTTAAATTTATTTGAATTTCTTAGAAATTCTTTCTATTTGCACTTTCCTAATAATTTGTTATACAGTATTTAAAGTTTCTGATCTCATTATTGTACAATACTGTAAGTCTGTAAGTTTACAATGTATCTGGAGTTCAATAACATTACATTAACTTGAAAGCACAATTTTATTTATTATTCATTTATCTGAATTATTCAAAGCACATATTGAATTAACTCCCAGCCATTTATCAATAATGAATTCACATTGGAATTGGCTGGAGGAAAAAAAACCAATTAAATACCCAAATATAAAATCATGCATGCTAATTATTATTGACCCCTTCTTTTTGTTTAGTTTTATTACAAAATGGTGCTGATTCCACGATCCGAAACACAGATGGCAAAACAGCGCTTGACCTTGCCGATCCAATGGCCAAGTCGGTGTTGACAGGTGACTATAAGAAAGATGAACTGCTCGAGGCGGCACGCAGCGGCAACGAGGAAAAGTTGATGTCGTTGTTAACGCCATTGAATGTTAATTGTCATGCAAGTGACGGCAGAAAGGTGAGCTCTTTATTTGCGATTGCGATTTTATGTTTCATGTTTTTGTGTTTTATTCATTGATTCATATTTATTTTGACGAAGGGACATAACATACAGCTAAATATAAATTGGAAAAGCTGACTGCCTTTTTCCCTTTCGCATACAATTGAGTTTCTAGTAAGTGTAGTGGAGTTGAAGCTTGGCTGTTTACATACTTGCTTCCAAACCCAAGGTCCAGGGTTCAATTCTGACCTACAGTAGTTCAAGGGTCGTAATTCATGACTCTCTTTAACTCCCTAAGCCTCAAGACTGTTATAAATTTACTATCTTTATCCAACGAGTTGCTTGATTTTGGAGATGCGTATGAAATTTAAAAAAACTACTTAATTTAATTGTAAACGTAATTAAATTGTTGACATTATTTTAGTCGACACCACTACACCTTGCCGCAGGATATAACCGAACTAGGATTGTACAACTGATGCTGAACCACGGTGCTGATGTACACGCTAAGGATAAAGGGTAAGAAATCAACTTTCCCAAGCCAAACACCCTACAGCTGGGGCAAAACAGATTATTAATTTGTACAATAGTTTGACAGTGTTTTTTTTATATTATACAGTAACTACTCCGTACTATAACAGTAACACCATATAAAAAATAGAAATTTAATCAGTAATTTGCCATTTATTATCTTAAAAATATTTAAAAAAAAACGTTTTTGTACACAATAGCATGCATATTTTTAGGGAACTTTCAGGCCCATTTAAGTGTCCCCCTAACAGACGTGGTATCCTCTGAACACTGTAATAATTTTTTTTGTATTTTAACTATGTTATCCTTTTCATTTCAGTGGGCTTGTACCTCTGCACAATGCCTGTTCATATGGTCATTTTGAAGTCACTGAGTTGCTCATTAAGTATGGTGCTTGTGTGAATGCTATGGATCTGTGGCAGTTCACACCATTGCATGAAGCAGCTTCTAAATCAAGGTTAGTCGTATACTTCTATTAATAATAATAATAATTGTCTTTTGTATAGTGCTTAACCAAAATAAAATTTTCTCTTCCACAAGACTCGAAACAAGGTGGAAATTACGTCATTTCATATGATATTCAAAAGAGATAGGTTTTCAGCAATTGTTTGAAGATGGCAATATGATTGACTTCTTTTCATTCATACTAAATTCCCTTTATTAGATTTTACTAAATTCATATCTTTCTTTGTTATATATTACTCATCACTCAATTAGCGATGGCTACCATAAACGACTAAAATGGACCAGTAACCCCACCTCTTCCAAAAGATACTGGGTTCTTTAAAATCCACATGAGCCAGATGTGTACACTGGACCTACGGTTTATAGTCCTTAGCTGAGAAGATTTGTTCTACCGCCAGAACAATGGCTAAGGAAAGCCTTCAACCTGTACCCCTGCGTTACATAACTGATCAGCCAGTCGATTCCTTGTGAAATAATGTAGTTTCAGTTTGACCAAAAGATCTTTTTTAACCATCACAAATTCTGTTTTACCCCTCATCATCAGAAAAAAGTAAAGCATTATTAATTAGATTTACGATTGTTTTATGTTCTAATTGTAGAGTTGAAGTTTGTTCATTATTACTAAGTCACGGTGGTGACCCTACCTTACTTAACTGCCATACAAAGTGTGCATTAGATGCTGCCACCAGGGAGCTATCAGAAACTCTACAATGTAAGTACACTCTATCTGGGCACCAGTCGTGTGTGAATGTTGCTATGAAAAGCATTGCTTATTTCAAATAAATTTCTTGGGCACCAGTTGTTTATGAATATTATTAATACTTTGTTACTAAAGTTGAACCTCCCGTAAGCGGCCACCCTCGGGACGGGAAAAAGTGGCTGCTTACGAGAGGTGGCCGCTTACGGGAGGTACCAAATGCACAAATTAGATAGGAAGAACAAACATGCTTTTGAAAGTGCGGCTGTTAAGGGAAGTGGCCGCTTACTGGAGGTGGCCGCTCATGGAGGGTTAACTGTATATACAGTAATAACTGTTGCTTATTTTAGATGAATTTCGTGGTCACCAGTTGTTGGAAGCCTGTTGCAATGCTGATATGACGAAAGTGAAGAAGAACCTAACTGTAGAAGGTGTTAACTTCAAAAACCCTTTAAATCATCAGACACCTTTGGTAAGTCTCCTGAAAACTGACTTTAGTTTGCATGTTTTGGTAATTTTGTGGCTGTGTCTTTGGAGAGTGTACTCATGGCCAGAAACAGCCTGACCTGCATCACAATACTTAAAAAGCAATATATATGGCCGACTTCTGTCGTACAATGTCAATTAGTCTTGCATTCATCTGAATAATGACTTAGCTAGGACGTTTAAAGCACCTTTGACTGGTCCCAACATTGACCATCTCTCTTCCAGTGCCCACCTTAACCAGAGGAGAGGCACATAAGAGTCAGCAGTGCTGATTTCAAATGCCTAATGGTACCCCAGCTCCATATACAGCACTCGGTATTCCCAGATGGTCTCCCATCCAAGCTGTAACCGGGCCCAACGTTGCTTAACTTTGGTGATCTGACGAGAACATGTGTTTCAACATGGTATAGGGTGTACTCTTAAAAAGCA
The DNA here is from genome assembly GCF_964355755.1 of Antedon mediterranea. Taxonomy (NCBI): domain Eukaryota; kingdom Metazoa; phylum Echinodermata; class Crinoidea; order Comatulida; family Antedonidae; genus Antedon; species Antedon mediterranea. The sequence goes on along the minus strand of NC_092673.1, from coordinate 29,804,339 downwards.
TTATAACTCATAATCTAAACAAGGGCAACTGCAAATACAGTTCTTTCTGTTCATGTCTATGTCTATTGCTTGCTCCTGGATAAATGTTAATATTATCATTTGCTTAATGATGTCATTGTTTTCTTACTATTTTATCAGCATTGTGCTGTAGGGTCTGCTGGTTCCAAACGGAAACAAGTGACTGAATTATTGATACGAAAAGGGGCAAATTTGGTTGACAAAGATAAAGAGTGAGTATAGGAACAATAACAATATTGTAACTGTTGCACAAGTTTTTTTTGTAATGTCATGCGCATTGATATGTTGATCATCATCTTCCTATACTGCACATAGGTTGTTCACATTTATGCAGTCGGGCTTTCTAATTTTCTTTTAATTTTGTGTTTCATATTATTATTATTACATTACATTTTTTTTAAATAATAATTTTTAATTTCTGTTGTTTTTTTTTATTGCAGAGGCCAAACGCCAATTCACATATCTTCTAGTAAAAACCATCATGATGTTATTGAGATTCTGCTGAAAAATGGAGCCAAAGTAAGATATCCAAAAATAAACTTTGACCTGGACATGTGATACAATCTTTCTCTTTATTGATAAATAATATAACATCAATGTGCTTTGGTCCCATGTGTGCATGACTCATAAATAGTAGTAAAAACTGCTGGATTTCTGGCTCATTCACTACCAGACCAGAAATAAGGATCAAGGATATTTTAAACGAAGGGTAATTTGACATTTTTGCATTCCCTTGTTGGATGGTCACATGTGCTCATGACTCATAAACAGTAGTGTTAAATTGTCCCCAGGGTTCAGGCATTTACCACCATACCAGAAATAAGATTTAAAATCAAACAGTTTTTTCTTTTTTAATTACTGTACACTATTTCCTGTGTTGGATATTATAATATTTTTTTGGTTCCAATTTTAAGCATTTTATTTTTGTGTTTTAGGTGAATTCAGTTGACAACCTGGGCCAGACAGGTCTGCATCGGGCAGCCCAGGAGGGCCATGTCCAAGCCTGCCGTGTACTGCTAGCATACGGTGCTGACGCAACCATCCCTTCCTTACAAGGCTTCACTGTTAATAGAGTGGCAACTGAGAGTGTACAGAAATTATTACAAAGTAAGACAATTTTTCAGTATCTAAAATAATCCAATAACAAGTTCATTATGTATTGAATAATCATATAAATCAGTAAATTGAACTATTATTATCGTGCCCTATTTGGCTTCAATTCAATCATGGAGGATATAGATATATTTCCTAATGATTTGATTAGATCTTCTTTCTAGATTCTTATTTGTTTCAAAATTGTGTTTATATTCAACAGTCAGTGTTCTACTATTTTAATGTCTGAAAAACTATTTACTATATTTGGGCATTTTGACCGAGTTCCATGATCGAATTAGACCTTTATGTAACACTAATGAACATAGATAAAAGCTAGTTGCTAAACTTAAGGCATTAATGATCAAATGTGAACCCAACCTTGGCTGCAACGTGGTATAGTCTTGTGTGTATGCCTATATATGTGTGAATAAGAATTAGTTATTTTTCACTCATTTTGTTCATATTTTCGCTCATTTATTAGCCCAGCACTTCTTTTGATTTTTAACTTTATGGTTTCGATTTAGGTTTTTCTTTTTCTATTAGTATCTCTGTTGATATCCAGTCACCGATACCCACAGCATTGTCATTTTTTCAATGCTTATCAGGGCTCGATTTAGTGCTAGCCCGGCGTACAATGGCTAGTAAAAACAGCTCCGGGCTACCTAAAGTATCTTCCTTTAAGCCCGTATGGCTAGTAGGTTGTGGGAACTCGAAATTGGGACGAAATGACCTCATAAAAATAACTCCAGCATGAAAGACATATGTCTTGGCAACATCAGCAAAAAAAAACCACTCGCGCGCTGCTGTGGCCATAACAAGTGATGAAGTAGGCGGAGCCTCTCATAATCAAGCAAATTTCCCGAATTATGATTGGCCATTTATGTTTTTGTCACCCAGGTTATTGTGAAGTAGGCGGAGCTTCATTAGCAGGTCAAACATGTCACAAAAATATGACCATAAATAACGAACTGTGATTGGCCAAATGTAGTAGAATTTTGTCAATGTTAAAAATAACTTGTCTTGTCAGGCCTGGTTGTCACGGATCAAAGCTAGGGATATTTTGTAGGGCTGGGTGGCTGGCTCTATCCCTGTAGGTAGGCCATGGAGGCCATATTTTATAATATGCGTAGGCCTAGATAGAATCAAAAGCAATCGTTTGGCATCGTGATGGCTGCTCAGCAGCTAGGCCTAGCTAGGTACTACCATTTTGGTAACAGTAGGCCAGGTGCTCCAATGCGATCTAGCCTAGGCCTAGCTAGTAGTACTAGTAGGTATGTCTATCCTAGCTACCCTACTACTACTAGTACTAGGCTAGGCCTAGTACTATAATAATAGGCTCTAGGCTAGGCCTAGAAGGTAGACAGAATCTGATTAGTTTTCTTGGCTAGGTTGAAGCCCAACAACAAAAAGACCTCAATAAATCGATTCTGTGAATATGGTATTGCATGAAATAGACTAGGCCTAGGTATGCGACGCAAAGTTAATTTTTATAATGTGAACAATAAAGAAATACAATTTTGTGTAATTTTTCATACAATAATAGTTTAATAGTAATACAGTATGGTATGTAAATGTGTAGCAATTCTCGAGCGTTTAGATTAGTGCGCCCTCTATTGTACAAAATGCCTGAATTCATTTATATGGCGGCCCTGCTATCACGGTGCGATATGAGTGGGCTAGTAAAATAATGTATGGGCTAGTGAAATCTAGAGTGAACTAGCCCAGTGGGCTAGCAACATGAAAAAGATAAATCGAGCCCTGCTTATTTTATTTGTATCTCCGTTGATATTCATTCAGTCACTGATACCCACAGCATTGTCATTTTTTCAGTGATTATTTTATTTGTATCTCCATTGAGATCCAGCCACTGATACCCACAGCATTGTCATTTTTTCCAGTGCTTATTTTACTTGTATCTCCATTGAGATCCAGCCACTGATACCCACATCATTGTCATTTTTTCATTGTTTATTTTATTTCGTATCTCCATTGACAATACATCCAGCCACAGAGCATTGTCATTTTTAATATTTTACCTTTTGATTCATATTAATTCAGATTTATTCATTTTTTTGTACAAAACTAGTTCAAAGGGCAATAAATAAGCAAAGACAGTTTATCCCTAAATCATAGAGGATGTATATAAATCTGACTAGCATATCTTATATAAATCTGACTAGCATATCTTATATAAATCTGACTAGCATATCTTATATAAATCTGACTAGCATATCTTATATAAATCTGACTAGCATATCTTATATAAATCTGACTAGCATATCTTATATAAATCTGACTAGCATATCTTATATAAATCTGACTAGCATATCTTATATAAATCTGACTAGCATATCTTATATAAATCTGACTAGCATATCTTATATAAATCTGACTAGCATATCTTATATAAATCTGACTAGCATATCTTATATAAATCTGACTAGCATATCTTATATAAATCAACGCTAACAAACACTTTTCACATCAATCCACATTTTCTGTCTTCAAAATTCTCTTGTCATTTCCTGCTTGAAGTAGACCAGTTCAGATGTGTAGATTGCTAAGCCTCTAATCATCTCATGCTTTCCTCTTCCGCCCAATCATAAATACCAATCTAGCCAATATTTTAAACCAACTCAAAATATCCTATAAAAATATATTCTAGCCAATTTTTTATCCAACTCAAAGTATTCTATAAAAATATATTCTACAGGTAGGTGATATTTTTAACCAACTCAAAATATCTTCTATAAAATATATCTAGTATAAAATTTAAAAAGTTATATCAAATTGTGTAATAATTTAATGAAAACATCTTAAATTTTCATTTTATTTAATTAAAAGAAGAAATAAGAAGCGTTGTGTACATTTAAAAGAATACAATTTTAAAATAGATTGAGAGAAAAAAAGTGTAAAAATAGTCTACAAATGCTGTCTTAATCTGCTCCTCAATCAGATTCTAGAATAAGAACTTGTGATAGAACACATCCGATTTTTGGATAAGAACTTAGAAGTTATCTTTCAGAAGAGTAGGATGTTACTACCCGATGTTCTACTCTAGTAGAGGCTATATATGGTTTGACCTTGAAAAAATTCTAATAAAAGGTCTTTTGGTATTTTCTTGTAGCTTTAGGTGTCAATAATGACCAAAAAATTTTTGCAGCCTTCTAGTTGCTGCGTTAGTGAGATATTGAGGGTCAAAGGTCAGTGACCTTTTTGTGGCATTTGATGGCTCATAACTCCTCAACTCCTGGGTTTAAAAAGACAAATGTGGTTTCTACATCTATGTTTTAGTGGTCAAACAACAAAATAAAGTTTTTGCAAATTTCGGGTTACTTGTGCCATTGGTCAGATAGTCGGGTCAAAGGTCATTGACCTTTATTCATTAATAACTACTGCTAGTGTAGGACCTGAGTAAGATTTGTATGCATTCAATTTAGGAGAGAATATCTCAACTGTTATAGGATAATTTTACCCCAAGGAACAATATGGGATATGTGTCAAATTCGTTATCTGGGGCGAAAATGCCAAAATCGGGGTCAAGTGTTAGAAATGTGTGGTTCTTATATCTCGACAACCACTTGTTCATACAGATTTGCTTTTGGTGTCAAATTGTTCAGAATATACATATTTATATTCGGTCTAACACAACTTTTACCCAAAAAAATGGCCGGAAATGCTTTTACTGACCTTTGACCAAAAAACACATTTTCGGGTTAAATATTTAAAATGTCAATGGACACACTGTATGGTATCAAATGAAAGCATATACAATATGCTACCCATTGCTACCCAACTTGTATTTAATTATGTGATGTTATTTTTGGAAAATATGAATATTTTATTAAATTTAGACAAAAATGAGTATAAATTAATGTAAGTTTATTTTAGGTGAAATAATTCTAGCGTTGTAATGAAATATTTGGTATCAAAAAGAAAAGACTTAGTTGTAGTTTATTAAGTTCTTTATTTGGTAGACCAAACAAAATGGCATTGCAGTAGTCTAACCGTGATGTTATTAGTGCATGGACAAGTTTAATAAGCGAGGAGTGTGTTTGCGAATTGATCTTATGTTACGAAGGTGGTAGGTATCAGATTGACTAATGTTGTTGATATGTCTGGACATAATCGTTGCTGAGTCAAATACAACTCCGATATATCTAACCTCCAACGATGATGTGATTGATGTTTCTAGCAATGGCCAATTTCTTGAAGTGTTTTGAATGAAGACATAAGATTTCTGTTTTACCAGGTTTAAAAAGAGCATGTTTTTAGTTAGCCAATCCTGAACATCAACAACACAAGCTTCGATAACCGATTTCGCCTCATTAAACTCTGCTGGATTAAAGCTGATGTACAGTTGTGTATCATCTGCGTACACATGATATTGGACACAATGTCTCTTAATGATATCACTCATAGGCGAGATGTAAACTAAAAACAATACTGGACCCAGTAACTTGATCCTTGAGGAACACCGCATTTCAGGTCAATAGAGGTGGATTTGACATTACCAATCCGGACCTGCTGCTTCCTAGAAGACAAATATGACTTGAACCAATTTAGAGCAGATCCACAGATACCAATAGACGAGAGTCTTGCAATAAGAATGGAATAGTCCATGGTATCAGAAGCTGCCGACAGGTCGAGGTACACAGAAAAAAGACAATTACCTTTATTCAGAGTTAAAATAATATCATTATGCACCTTGAGAATGGCTGACTCTGTACTGTGGTGCTTTCTATATGCTGATTGAAGAGGGTCGAACAGATTATTGTTGTCAAGAAAATGTATGAGATCTAAAGCAACGCATTTCTCAAGGATCAATTAGATAAAAAAGCGACATTAGAAATAGATCGAAAATTTGCCATGCAAGTATGATCCAGTGAAGGTTTCTTTAAAATAAATGTAACTAGACCCAACTTCAAATCATCAGGAAAGGTCGTACCAGTTGATAAAGATAAATTAATAATAATTCTAAATACTGAAGTCAATTATGCACATTTTCCATAAAGTTATATTTCTAATTAAAAATTTCAATACAAGTTGGGTAGCAATGGGTAGCATTTTGTATATGCTTCCATTTTATACCATACAGTGTGTCCATTGACATTTTAAAGAATAATTTAACCAGAAAATGTGTTTTTTGGGTCATTTTTTTCGGTCAACCAGCATCGGCCAACAGCTTAAGATCAACTTCTTCTAGCATGGAAAACTCACTTCCACAAACTACTATCGGTGGAGACTTCAGTGGTAGATGACATGGATATCGTCAAAATCTTCAACTTAACCACCAGATAAGCTTCGAGAGGTTCTCCGAGGCCGAGGTGTCAATTGCCTGCAAACAGATGAAATCTGGCAAAGCACCTGGTCTTGACGGTCTTCCCATCAAAATATGGAAATTACCTGGCACCCAGAAAGCTCTCACTTCTTTCTGCAATCAAATTCTTGATGGAAACAGGCCATCAGAATGGGGAATTTCGTTCATACCCCGAAAAAAGGTGATCTTTCAAAACCAGATAACTACAGGGGTATTTCATTATCAAAATTGGCTGCAAAGATCTACAATCGCCTGATTTTAAATAGGATACGTCCTGTGATTAATGAAGTTTTACGCCCCAACCAGAATGGCTTTCGTCAGGCACGATCAACAACTACGCACATTCTTGCACTGAGGAGAATTGTTGAAGAGGTTAAGAACCATCACAAAGAGGCAGTCATTATCTTTATTGACTTTCGCAAAGCCTTCGATTCCATCAATCGCAACATCATGATGAAGATCCTCTTAGCATACGGCATCCCTCATAAAATTGTAGAAGCCATCAGAGTAATGTATATCAATACATCAGCAGTTGTCCTGACTCCAGATGGTGAGACTGATTGCTTCAACATCGACTCTGGCGTAGTTCAAGGAGACCCTCTTGCTCCATTCTTGTTTATTGTCTGCCTTGACTTTGTAGTGCGATCAGCAACTACATCATCAGACGGTCTCACCCTCCGCCGTAGTAGAAGACATCCAGCTGAAGTACTACCAGACCTGGACTTTGCCGATGACATCGCCATTCTTGAAGATTCCATACATGCTGCCGAAAATCTACTGCACAGAATTCAACAAGCCACACAAGCTATAGGTTTATACTTAAACATCAAGAAGACCCAATTCATACATTTAAACCCCTCATCACCTTCTATAACTCTCGCACTGGATGGATCAGCAATAGAACAAGTAGAGGATTTCAGCTACCTCGGAAGCTACTGTTCATCCACTAACCATGATTTCGAAGCAAGACTTGGTCAAGCATGGGGTGCGCTGAACAGTCTTTCAAAAATATGGGCATCTCGTATCAACAAGTCCACAAAAATCCGCCTCTTTAAGTCAACAGTTGAAGCCATTCTTCTTTACGGCTGTGAGACATGGAGTCTTACTTCATCGCTCTCAAAATCATTGGATGGAGCATACACCCGCATGCTGAGGAAAGTCCAAAACATCCCATGGTCCTCACACGCCACCAACAAGACACTATATGCCAACCTTCCCCGTCTTACGACCATCATTCAAAGACGTCGCATGGGCCTTGCCGGTCATGTTATGAGAAGCTCTGAGCCTGCCTCAAGAGTTCTCCTTTGGGAACCAGAAGAGAAAAGGAAAGTGGGAAGACCTCAACTGACTTCGCTCGACATTCTGTTGAAAGATACCAAACTAGACCTGAGTGAACTGAGAAAGAGCATGCTTGATAGAGATGTGTGGAGATAAATGATCATGGCACCCACTTAATAGTGGGATGACATTAAGTAAGTAAGTTTGGTCAAAGGTCAGTAAAAGCATTTCCGGTCATTTTTTGGGGTAAACGTTGTGTTAGACTGAATATAAATATGTATTTTCTGAACAATTTGACACCAAAAGCAAATCTGTATTATTTGGTTGTCGAGATATAAGAACCACACATTTCTAACCTTTGACCCCGATTTTGGGCATGTTCGCCCCCGATAACGAATTTGGCACATATCGCATGTTGTTCCTTGGGGTCTAATTATCCTATAACAGTTGAGATATTCTCTCCTAAATTGAATGCATACAAATCTTACCCAGGTCCTAAACTAGTAGTAGTTATTAATGAATAAAGGTCAATGACCTTTTACCCGACTATCTGACCAATGGCACAAGTAACCCGAAATTTGCAAAAACTTTATTTTGTTGTTTGACCACTAAAACATAGATGTAGACACCACAGTTGTCTTTTTAAACCCAGGAATTGAGGAGTTATGAGCCATCAAATGCCACAAAAAGGTCACTGACCTTTGACCCTCAATATCTCACTAACGCAGCAACTAGAAGGCTGCAAAAATTTTTTGGTATTTATTCACACCTAAAGCTACAAGAAAATACCAAAAGACCTTTTATTAGAATTTTTTCAAGGTTACATAGGATAAATGTCACATATAGCCTGTACTACTCTGTCTTTAGCATGGAGAGATAAAATTAGTACCATTTAGTGGCAGCTGATTGTCCTCACGTAATTCAGCCCAGTAGTCTGTGAGTCACAAGATTGTACATTTATATTGGAAGTACAGTGTGAAAAACAACTTAAATTAGTACCATTTAGTGGCAGCTGATTGTCCTCACGTAATTCAGCCCAGTAGTCTGCGAGTCACAAGATTGTACATTTATATTGGAAGGACAGTGTGAAAAACAACTTAAATTAGTACCATTTAGTGGCAGCTAATTGTCCTCACGTAATTCAGCCCAGTAGTCTGTGAGTCACAAGATTGTACATTTATATTGGAAGGACAGTGTAAAAAACAACTTAAATTAGTACCATTTAGTGGCAGCTAATTGTCCTCACGTAATTCAGCCCAGTAGTCTGCGAGTCACAAGATTGTACATTTATATTGGAAGGACAGTGTAAAAAACAACTTAAATTAGTACCATTTAGTGGCAGCTAATTGTCCTCACGTAATTCAGCCCAGTAGTCTGCGAGTCACAAGATTGTACATTTATATTGGAAGGACAGTGTAAAAAACAACTTAAATTAGTACCATTTAGTGGCAGCTGATTGTCATCATGTAATTCAGCTCAGTAGTCTGCGAGTCACAAGATTGTACATTTATATTGGAAGGACAGTGTAAAAAACAACTTAAATTAGTACCATTTAGTGGCAGCTAATTGTCCTCACGTAATTCAGCCCAGTAGTCTGTGAGTCACAAGATTGTACATTTATATTGGAAGGACAGTGTAAAAAACAACTTAAATTAGTACCATTTAGTGGCAGCTAATTGTCCTCATGTAATTCAGCCCAGTAGTCTGTGAGTCACAAGATTGTACATTTATATTGGAAGAACATGAGTGTAAAAAACAACTTAAATTAGTACCATTTAGTGGCAGCTAATTGTCCTCACGTAATTCAGCCCAGTAGTCTGTGAGTCACAAGATTGTACATTTATATTGGAAGAACAGTATAAAAAACAACTTAAATTAGTACCATTTAGTGGCAGCTAATTGTCCTCACGTAATTCAGCCCAGTAGTCTGCGAGTCACAAGATTGTACATTTATATTGGAAGGACAGTGTAAAAAACAACTTAAATTAGTACCATTTAGTGGCAGCTAATTGTCCTCACGTAATTCAGCCCAGTAGTCTGTGAGTCACAAGATTGTACATTTATATTGGAAGAACAGTGTAAAAAACAACAACTTAAATTAGTACCATTTAGTGGCAGCTAATTGTCCTCACGTAATTCAGCCCAGTAGTCTGTGAGTCACAAGATTGTACATTTATATTGGAAGGACAGTGTAAAAAACAACAACTTAAATTAGTACCATTTAGTGGCAGCTAATTGTCCTCACGTAATTCAGCCCAGTAGTCTGTGAGTCACAAGATTGTACATTTATATTGGAAGGACAGTGTAAAAAACAACAACTTAAATTAGTACCATTTAGTGGCAGCTAATTGTCCTCACGTAATTCAGCCCAGTAGTCTGTGAGTCACAAGATTGTACATTTATATTGGAAGAACAGTGTGAAAAACAACTTAAATTAGTACCATTTAGTGGCAGCTAATTGTCCTCATGTAATTCAGCCCAGTAGTCTGTGAGTCACAAGATTGTACATTTATATTGGAAGGACAGTGTAAAAAACAACTTAAATTAGTACCATTTAGTGGCAGCTGATTGTCCTCATGTAATTCAGCCCAGTAGTCTGCGAGTCACAAGATTGTACATTTATATTGGAAGGACAGTGTAAAAAACAACTTAAATTAGTACCATTTAGTGGCAGCTAATTGTCCTCATGTAATTCAGCCCAGTAGTCTGTGAGTCACAAGATTGTACATTTATATTGGAAGAACAGTATAAAAAACAACTTAAATTAGTACCATTTAGTGGCAGCTAATTGTCCTCACGTAATTCAGCCCAGTAGTCTGCGAGTCACAAGATTGTACATTTATTGGAAGAACAGTATAAAAAACAACTTAAATTAGTACCATTTAGTGGCAGCTAATTGTCCTCACGTAATTCAGCCCAGTAGTCTGTGAGTCACAAGATTGTACATTTATTGGAAGGACAGTGTAAAAAACAACAACTTAAATTAGTACCATTTAGTGGCAGCTAATTGTCCTCACGTAATTCAGCCCAGTAGTCTGTGAGTCACAAGATTGTACATTTATATTGGAAGGACAGTATAAAAAACAACTTAAATTAGTACCATTTAGTGGCAGCTAATTGTCCTCACGTAATTCAGCCCAGTAGTCTGTGAGTCACAAGATTGTACATTTATATTGGAAGGACAGTGTAAAAAACAACTTAAATTAGTACCATTTAGTGGCAGCTAATTGTCCTCACGTAATTCAGCCCAGTAGTCTGTGAGTCACAAGATTGTACATTTATATTGGAAGGACAGTGTAAAAAACAACTTAAATTAGTACCATTTAGTGGCAGCTAATTGTCCTCATGTAATTCAGCCCAGTAGTCTGTGAGTCACAAGATTGTACATTTATATTGGAAGGACAGTGTAAAAAACAACTTAAATTAGTACCATTTAGTGGCAGCTAATTGTCCTCACGTAATTCAGCCCAGTAGTCTGCGAGTCACAAGATTGTACATTTATATTGGAAGGACAGTGTAAAAAACAACTTAAATTAGTACCATTTAGTGGCAGCTAATTGTCCTCACGTAATTCAGCCCAGTAGTCTGTGAGTCACAAGATTGTACATTTATATTGGAAGAACAGTGTAAAAAACAACTTAAATTAGTACCATTTAGTGGCAGCTAATTGTCCTCACGTAATTCAGCCCAGTAGTCTGTGAGTCACAAGATTGTACATTTATTGGAAGAACAGTATAAAAAACAACTTAAATTAGTACCATTTAGTGGCAGCTAATTGTCCTCATGTAATTCAGCCCAGTAGTCTGTGAGTCACAAGATTGTACATTTATATTGGAAGGACAGTGTAAAAAACAACAACTTAAATTAGTACCATTTAGTGGCAGCTAATTGTCCTCATGTAATTCAGCCCAGTAGTCTGTGAGTCACAAGATTGTACATTTATATTGGAAGGACAGTGTAAAAAACAACTTAAATTAGTACCATTTAGTGGCAGCTAATTGTCCTCATGTAATTCAGCCCAGTAGTCTGTGAGTCACAAGATTGTACATTTATATTGGAAGAACAGTATAAAAAACAACTTAAATTAGTACCATTTAGTGGCAGCTAATTGTCCTCATGTAATTCAGCCCAGTAGTCTGCGAGTCACAAGATTGTACATTTATATTGGAAGGACAGTGTAAAAAACAACTTAAATTAGTACCATTTAGTGGCAGCTAATTGTCCTCATGTAATTCAGCTCAGTAGTCTGTGAGTCACAAGATTGTACATTTATATTGGAAGGACAGTGTAAAAAACAACTTAAATTAGTACCATTTAGTGGCAGCTAATTGTCCTCACGTAATTCAGCCCAGTAGTCTGTGAGTCACAAGATTGTACATTTATATTGGAAGAACAGTATAAAAAACAACTTAAATTAGTACCATTTAGTGGCAGCTGATTGTCCTCATGTAATTCAGCCCAGTAGTCTGTGAGTCACAAGATTGTACATTTATATTGGAAGAACAGTGTAAAAAACAACTTAAATTAGTACCATTTAGTGGCAGCTAATTGTCCTCATGTAATTCAGCCCAGTAGTCTGTGAGTCACAAGATTGTACATTTATATTGGAAGGACAGTGTAAAAAACAACTTAAATTAGTACCATTTAGTGGCAGCTAATTGTCCTCATGTAATTCAGCCCAGTAGTCTGTGAGTCACAAGATTGTACATTTATATTGGAAGGACAGTATAAAAAACAACTTAAATTAGTACCATTTAGTGGCAGCTAATTGTCCTCATGTAATTCAGCCCAGTAGTCTGTGAGTCACAAGATTGTACATTTATATTGGAAGAACAGTGTAAAAAACAACTTAAATTAGTACCATTTAGTGGCAGCTAATTGTCCTCATGTAATTCAGCCCAGTAGTCTGTGAGTCACAAGATTGTACATTTATATTGGAAGAACAGTGTAAAAAACAACTTAAATTAGTACCATTTAGTGGCAGCTGATTGTCCTCACGTAATTCAGCCCAGTAGTCTGTGAGTCACAAGATTGTACATTTATATTGGAAGAACAGTATAAAAAACAACTTAAATTAGTACCATTTAGTGGCAGCTAATTGTCCTCATGTAATTCAGCCCAGTAGTCTGTGAGTCACAAGATTGTACATTTATATTGGAAGAACAGTGTAAAAAACAACTTAAATTAGTACCATTTAGTGGCAGCTAATTGTCCTCATGTAATTCAGCCCAGTAGTCTGTGAGTCACAAGATTGTACATTTATATTGGAAGGACAGTGTAAAAAACAACTTAAATTAGTACCATTTAGTGGCAGCTGATTGTCCTCATGTAATTCAGCCCAGTAGTCTGTGAGTCACAAGATTGTACATTTATATTAGAAGGACAGTGTGAAAAACAACTTAAATTAGTACCATTTAGTGGCAGCTGATTGTCCTCATGTAATTCAGCCCAGTAGTCTGCGAGTCACAAGATTGTACATTTATATTGGAAGGACAGTGTGAAAAACAACTTAAATTAGTACCATTTAGTGGCAGCTGATTGTCCTCACGTAATTCAGCCCAGTAGTCTGCGAGTCACAAGATTGTACATTTATATTGGAAGGACAGTGTAAAAAACAACTTAAATTAGTACCATTTAGTGGCAGCTGATTGTCCTCACGTAATTCAGCCCAGTAGTCTGCGAGTCACAAGATTGTACATTTATATTGGAAGGACAGTGTAAAAAACAACTTAAATTAGTACCATTTAGTGGCAGCTGATTGTCCTCATGTAATTCAGCCCAGTAGTCTGCGAGTCACAAGATTGTACATTTATATTGGAAGGACAGTGTGAAAAACAACTTAAATTAGTACCATTTAGTGGCAGCTGATTGTCCTCACGTAATTCAGCCCAGTAGTCTGCGAGTCACAAGATTGTACATTTATATTGGAAGGACAGTGTAAAAAACAACTTAAATTAGTACCATTTAGTGGCAGCTGATTGTCCTCACGTAATTCAGCCCAGTAGTCTGCGAGTCACAAGATTGTACATTTATATTGGAAGGACAGTGTAAAAAACAACTTAAATTAGTACCATTTAGTGGCAGCTGATTGTCCTCATGTAATTCAGCCCAGTAGTCTGCGAGTCACAAGATTGTACATTTATATTGGAAGGACAGTGTAAAAAACAACTTAAATTAGTACCATTTAGTGGCAGCTAATTGTCCTCACGTAATTCAGCTCAGTAGTCTGCGAGTCACAAGATTGTACATTTATATTGGAAGAACAGTATAAAAAACAACTTAAATTAGTACCATTTAGTGGCAGCTAATTGTCCTCACGTAATTCAGCCCAGTAGTCTGCGAGTCACAAGATTGTACATTTATATTGGAAGGACAGTGTAAAAAACAACAACTTAAATTAGTACCATTTAGTGGCAGCTAATTGTCCTCACGTAATTCAGCCCAGTAGTCTGCGAGTCACAAGATTGTACATTTATATTGGAAGGACAGTGTAAAAAACAACAACTTAAATTAGTACCATTTAGTGGCAGCTAATTGTCCTCATGTAATTCAGCCCAGTAGTCTGTGAGTCACAAGATTGTACATTTATATTGGAAGGACAGTGTAAAAAACAACAACTTAAATTAGTACCATTTAGTGGCAGCTAATTGTCCTCACGTAATTCAGCCCAGTAGTCTGTGAGTCACAAGATTGTACATTTATATTGGAAGGACAGTGTAAAAAACAACTTAAATTAGTACCATTTAGTGGCAGCTAATTGTCCTCACGTAATTCAGCCCAGTAGTCTGTGAGTCACAAGATTGTACATTTATATTGGAAGAACAGTATAAAAAACAACTTAAATTAGTACCATTTAGTGGCAGCTAATTGTCCTCACGTAATTCAGCCCAGTAGTCTGTGAGTCACAAGATTGTACATTTATATTGGAAGGACAGTGTAAAAAACAACTTAAATTAGTACCATTTAGTGGCAGCTAATTGTCCTCATGTAATTCAGCCCAGTAGTCTGTGAGTCACAAGATTGTACATTTATTGGAAGGACAGTGTAAAAAACAACTTAAATTAGTACCATTTAGTGGCAGCTAATTGTCCTCATGTAATTCAGCCCAGTAGTCTGTGAGTCACAAGATTGTACATTTATATTGGAAGGACAGTGTAAAAAACAACTTAAATTAGTACCATTTAGTGGCAGCTAATTGTCCTCATGTAATTCAGCCCAGTAGTCTGTGAGTCACAAGATTGTACATTTATTGGAAGAACAGTATAAAAAACAACTTAAATTAGTACCATTTAGTGGCAGCTAATTGTCCTCACGTAATTCAGCCCAGTAGTCTGTGAGTCACAAGATTGTACATTTATTGGAAGAACAGTATAAAAAACAACTTAAATTAGTACCATTTAGTGGCAGCTAATTGTCCTCATGTAATTCAGCCCAGTAGTCTGTGAGTCACAAGATTGTACATTTATATTGGAAGGACAGTGTAAAAAACAACTTAAATTAGTACCATTTAGTGGCAGCTGATTGTCCTCACGTAATTCAGCCCAGTAGTCTGTGAGTCACAAGATTGTACATTTATATTGGAAGGACAGTGTAAAAAACAACTTAAATTAGTACCATTTAGTGGCAGCTGATTGTCCTCACGTAATTCAGCCCAGTAGTCTGTGAGTCACAAGATTGTACATTTATATTGGAAGGACAGTGTAAAATACAACTTAAATTAGTACCATTTAGTGGCAGCTGATTGTCCTCATGTAATTCAGCCCAGTAGGCTGTTTGGACACAGTCTATGAAAAACAACTTAAATCCCAACTTGACTTATTATTGTTTTTTATAGGGATCACTAAGCCTGTAGAGCTTAATAAATTATTAGTAATACAGTCATTGTACTTTTGTCTTAATATGTTTATCTTCTTAGTAATTAAACTATAATAAGTCAATTATTAAAAAAGCCTATTTATGGTATTGTAAATTAGTACATTTGTATTTTTGATTTAAATTTAATAAAAAGCATGATAATATAGTATAAACTCATCAGTAATTGGTGACCTACATCATATGTGCCTATTTAAATAATCTAATTGTTAATAAAACACATTAACACAATCTAATACTAACATCCTGTCCACATGAACTCTGAGTGACTTTGATTGTAAAGATGCTTTATGTATCTTTTTAGATGAATTATATTGGCTAGACTGATATTATTTTCCTTTGTAACTTATCATATTATTGAAAATGTTTAATTTCTGACTTATCTATACATTCCCATGTACATGGCACCCATTTACTTTTTACTGCACAATTTTCCAGCAAATATATAAGCACAATAGTGTAATTTAATCAACTTTTTTTATAAAAGACTGTATAGTGACATTCAATAATTTGTATACAACTTTGTCTACGCTATCAAACTTTATGTGGAAACATATGGACATGATGATGTCATATCACTACCATATTTGGGCACATTAGGCACTTTTTTTTGATAGTGTATAAAGAGTTTAACATGCATATATATTATGTTTGACATAATCACACATGTTGAACCGAAAGATCAAAGATTAGTAAATAGAAAAAAACATATTAATATTAATTTAAATTTTGCTTCACAGCGGCAGAAGACCACACCCCATCTTTAAATACAAGTCCTGCAAGTGACGAGAATTATGAACTGTTAGAGGCGGCAAAGTCAGGGGATTTAGATACTTGCAAGGTACAAACTAACACCTCAATAAATTCCTGTCATTTGATTGGATGATTGTGGGTCACATGGCATGCAATAGTGCGCACTATACTAATTCCAAAACATTAATTGGTACAGTCAATTCATCTAATAATAATGAACACCCTTGGGCTGGCCTAAGATGTTTCATTAATTGGTCCTTTTTTAGTATTTCCAAAACAGAAAAAAAAAACCTGAAATTTGGGGAGACCAAGGTCAACCTAAGCTGGGTGGCTGACCCAGTCTGTTTTGTTCTGTATTTGATTGTGTTTTTAATGATAGTTGGGACCTTTTGAACATCAAGAAACGTATGGTTTTAGAAGAGTGTCCGGTTTTAGGAAAGTCTGATAATTAAGAATACTGTATGTGTACTGTATTTTCTATTACAATACAAGATTTTTAATTTACATTCTGTACTTTAACATTTCATATCAATTTGTTTTTTCTTAAAGGTTTTAGTTTCCAAGACGTCGCCAATTGTAAATTGTCGTGATATTGAAGGACGTCATTCCACACCGTTACACTTTGCAGCGGGTTATAATCGTGTCGCCGTCGTTGAGTTTCTTCTTGAACACGGCGCAGATGTTCATGCAAAAGATAAAGGGTGAATATTGTATACTAACCATCCAGCCTAAAGCTCTGTCAATCAAACTAGTTTATATATACTATATATACTAGTGATATGCCCAAATTTGGTACTGATATGACATCATCATGTCCATATATGGGCATATCACATAATGTTTGATAGTGTAGACAGAGCTTAACACAAAGTTTTATCCTGGAACCTTTAAGATTGAATTTATACCATACTTGAAAAACAGTCATATACACATTTTGGATACTGTATGATAAATTATTTTATTTCATATTTCTTCAGAGGCTTAGTTCCACTTCATAATGCATGCTCCTATGGTCACTACGAAGTGACTGAATTACTGGTCAAACATGGTGCAGTGGTCAATGTTGCTGACCTTTGGAAGTTTACACCACTTCATGAAGCAGCAGCAAAGGGAAAATACGAGATCTGCAAACTTCTACTAAAGGTAACAAAAAATTTTCTAACATTTAAATCTGCTCCATATTTACTGAAACAAAAATAGACTCACATAAATCAGCCCCTAAAATACCCCATACAGTGTTTTTTTTTGTTTTGTGAAATTATTAATTACCGTAGTTCCCCGGGTATAATCCCACCCCCCTTGTACGTGAAATTTGCCCGAATTTGGGAGGTGGGACTATACCCGGGGATTTCCCGCTGCATGAACTGAAAATGACGATATTTCTTCTAGCTACGATTTAGGCTATCTAAAAGCTATATTCCGATGTAGGCCTAGCAATTAGACGGCCAGGCCATCTAGGCCTAGCCGGCCTAATTGGTCTTACCTGTGCTATGCCTACCGTATAGATTTTCCCCGAGATTTCTACTTAAAAAATACCCTAAAATGTGATCTAGGCCTAGGCCTAGCTTCCTAAATCGACATGAACTCGATCGATACATGTTCACTCACACGCTCGAGCTCTCTGTGTAAATCGCATGTTGTTGCATGTGACACAAACTCTACTGTGCACAAGCTGGTCGGTATAGAGGGCGGTGTTTTTTTTTACGGTAATCAAGCATGCACAGTAGTGTAAACAACAAGAAAGAATGTACACGACGGCGAAAGGATGTACAAACGTGACGATCGTTGTTGTTGTATTCAACTTAACAATGTTTAACGAGTTTTAAGTCAGCCAAATTCAGAAAAATCACTCTATTTTTTTGGTGAGAAATTGACATCGGCCTAGCTAGCTACAGTAGGCCTAGGCCCACCTCTGGCCTAATGTAAAATTATACACTGGGACTTTGCCCGGGGATATGCTTGCGTGTGAAGGTAATCGTAAAGTCGGGGGTGGGATTATACCCGAGGTGGGATTATACCCGAGGAACTACGGTAATTGTCTTCAAATTGTTTACGTTAAGGTAAAAGTATGTGTTTCTAATATTACAGGTATGTAATAGTAATCCGCTCTGTAGTACTGAAGAAGGCCAAAAAAAATATACACTAGGGCAAGGGAATTATCCTACAGCATTCATTTTACATATTACCGGTATTTAATCCGCTCTGTAGTGCTGAAAAAAACTTTAAAAAAACATACACTAGTGCAAGGAAAAAATCCTATAGCATTCATTTTACATATTACCGGTATTTAATCCGCTCTGTAGTGCTGAAAAAAACTTTAAAAAAACATACACTAGTGCAAGGAAAAAATCCTATAGCATTCATTTTACATATTACAGGTATTTAATCTGCTCTGTAGTGCTGAAGAAAACCAACAAAAAAAATATACACTAGGGCAAGGAAATTGTCTTGTTCATTTTTAAAATTATCAGATGGACGTCAAGTTAACAGGTTAATGTAGGACACCTTATGTTATATAAACCATCAAGGGAATTGATAGCATCAGTCTATATACCTTCTGTATCCTTCTAGGACTTTGTAATTGGCAAGTGTGTTACAGTCTCATTAGTTAGCATTGCTAGTTTGTAACGCGCTCCCATGAGCTTGTACGTGACCTAAATCTAGGCTTGTCCTATTTATTTGTCTGCATTTTTTTTTTCATTGGCAATCTTGTCTTAAAGAGCAATAACCTGTGGCCAGTCTATGTTTAGCAAATACATGCAAACTACATATGTCATTCTTTGATTGTTGAAAAATATTTCTGCCTCATTCAAAAATAACATTTTCCTTTAAAAATGGAATCTAATTTGAGATTTGTGCTATCAGTAAATTTTGCTTTATCATTATATGTTTAATGGCTATATTCCAAATCCTACTATTAAGCCCACTATCAAACATTATGTGACAAAGAAATATGCCCATATATGGACCTGATGGTGTCATATCAGTACTATATTTGGGCATATCACTACCATGTTTGGGCACATCACACTTTTTTTGTCAAACTAGTTTGATAGTGTAGACAGAGCTTAAGCTATAGAAGAAAGTCACTTAAAAAACAAAACTTATTTGACATATTGTAAAAAATTGTAGCTCAAGTTAACAAACTTGTTAATAAATAATAATAATTGATTTTATGTTAAAGCATGGGGCTGATCCTCACAAGAAAAATCGTGATGGTAACACACCATTAGATTTGGTCAAGGAAGGTGACCAGGATGTAGCTGACCTCTTACGAGGTGATGCTGCCCTCATCGAAGCAGCCAAGAAAGGCAACCTCGCACGAGTCCAGAAACTGGTTACTCCCGAGAACATCAATTGCCGTGATTCTCAAGGAAGGAATTCCACTCCACTTCATTTGGCAGGTAACGTACTTTTTTAATAAAAGTAATGTTTCAGTATTTTTATCTTTTTATAGGCTAGCCTTAAGTGAGGCATACTTCTACTGTAATACACAGTAACCTTTTATTAATAACAATATATAGCTCTGTCTGCACTATCAAAGTTTATGTGACAAAGAATGTGATGTGCCCATATATGGACATGATCACTACCATATTTGGGCACATCACACTTTTTTGTCAAGCTAGTTTGATAGTGTAGACAGAGCGTTAGTTTTATATGTACTATTATAATGTTTGTTTTACTTTTAGCTGGTTACAATAATGTTGAGGTTGCAGAATATTTACTTGAGAGTGGTGCTGATGTAAATGCACAAGATAAAGGAGGGCTGATTCCGTTACATAATGCGTCATCTTATGGGGTGAGTTTATAATTCATTTATTCCATAACGCACCTTATGTCATAAGGTTATCAGAACTAACACAATGGCAATGAAGTATTTGGTTAAGATTGAGCAGTTCTTAATATACTTAACTGTATAAAATACTTCAGTGGGCTTGAATCTAACCCTAGCCATCTGTTAATGTTTTGGTGGTTTAGAGTTGGTAACCCCTAGCTGTTCTCAAATTACTAAGCATTCAGTCAGAGTCAGAGCAAACTTTACTTAGCTCTCTGACTCTAAGCTACTTCATAGTATTATAATCATTAAGCGAGTGAGTGGCCGAGCGGTTAGGACAGTGGAACCGTAAGAGTAGGGGGTTACCCAAGTGTACTAGTCCACACAAACACAGCCACTGTCACACACAGCCACTGCAATTGGGACTGCACCGTTTTTAGAGGTGTTTACCACCTGTTGAACCCGATCCTTCACTAACAGTGTTAGTGAGAAGTTGAATAAATAAAAAATAAAATCATTATCACAATATGATACTATTGTTTTTCAGCATGTTGACATTGCAGCGTTGCTTATCAAACATAACACATGTGTAAATGCCCAGGATCGGTGGAATTTTACCCCATTACATGAAGCTGCTCAGAAAGGTAGAACTCAGCTCTGTGCTTTACTGGTAAGTACCCCATATATGCGTAGTATGTTTTAAACAATGTTGTACAGCAGTTGTATATTTCAAGTAGCAATATAATTTGTGAGCATAAATAAATACTTTGATATAAATTAAAATATAAATTAATAATAATAAAAAACCCCAAGAGAATTCCATTAAATTGCATGAATATTTACTACTTGCATTGAATACTGTAGCTTGCTCATGGAGCAGACCCTACCATGAAGAACCAA
Source organism: Antedon mediterranea (assembly GCF_964355755.1). Taxonomy (NCBI): domain Eukaryota; kingdom Metazoa; phylum Echinodermata; class Crinoidea; order Comatulida; family Antedonidae; genus Antedon; species Antedon mediterranea. Next base: position 29,783,325 of record NC_092673.1, on the reverse strand, counting down.
GAAGGACAAGCACCATTAGACCTGACAACAGCAGAAGATGTCAGAGCTCTATTACTGGATGCCATGCCACCGATGACAACAACCACCACCACCACAGCAACAAAGTCTCCTCCTTCCATCAATTGTGGCTTACGAGGTCCAACCACAGGTACAGCTTCTGCCAGCAGCTCTAATTATTCGATGGCTGTTGGAGGAGTGGCAGGGTCTGGCGATGGAATGGCAGAGAGGAAACCAACAGAGGGCGCTTCACCACTTGATATGAATATTGGAACTTTCTTAAGATCGATACAGTTGGATCCACTTAGAGATATTTTTGAACGGGAACAGATTACGATGGATATTCTTGTGGATATGGGACACGAAGAACTGAAAGAAATTGGAATTAATGCATACGGACACAGACACAAGATAATCAGAGGAGTTGAGCGCGTAATTGGTGGTAACATGGGACCTAATCCACGTATAGCGGTCGCACCCAGTCAAGGATCGATACTCATTGATCTAACGCCAGCAGATAAAGAATACCAGTCAGTTGAAAATGGGGTAAGTATTTGGAGATAATATTTTTTTTTTTTTACCATATTTAATCAGGTTGATCCATCCAGCAATTGGTGATCATTTGATACCCTCAGGTAAGGCAATGAGAGTAAAGCATCGTGTCTAAAGATGTATGGTGCAGATAACCTCGAACCCATGCCAATCACATGCTAGTCCGATATTATCATTACACCATCACTCTCCGGTATATACAGCACCCGCCGCTATTTCTAGACGGTCTCCCATTTTCATCATTTTCTGAATTTTTACTATATTGATTCATGTGAACCTTTATTTATCACTGTATTATGTTTTATTTTAACAGATGCAAGCCACCGTACGAGAACACCGTGATCAAGGGCATGCTGGTGGCATCTTCTCATGTTACAATATCATTAAAATACACAAAATTAAAAACAAAAGATTGAGTGAGAGATATGCACATAGACGAAAAGAAGCAGCGGATGAAAATTACAATCAAGACAACGAACGCATGCTTTGGCACGGTAACAATAAACTTTACCCTCATTATTCGTTTTGGTTTCTTTGGCATATTTTTTTTAACAATTTTTTACCGGCACTCTGTGAATAATTGTAACTGTATATTCAGTCCTTTAAAAACACAAATTTACAAATTTGCAAAACATCTGTTCAAATTAATAATAATATCCTGGATTTATAAAAAAAACCTAATGTGATGTACATATTGTTACCCTGGCCATTTTAGGATAAAAAACGTATGGAAACATACTGCCATGTGCTTTGATCTTACCAGTTAACCATTTGTGCTCCTGGGTGGATAGAGGCAAGCAAACTAAGCAATGTGACATGCCCTCAATTAACTTAATTTCTATTCAATATTTTGTGTAGGCTCACCATTTATCAATGCAATCATTAACAAAGGCTTTGATGAGAGACATGCTTACATTGGAGGCATGTTTGGTGCTGGAATCTATTTTGCAGAAGATTCATCCAAGAGTAACCAGTATGTTTATGGAATTGGTGGAGGTACCGGTTGCCCCGTTCACAAGGACCGGTCTTGTTATATATGTCACAGGTTTGTTAATGTGAATTTTTTTCCTTAATTTGAATTAAAGTAGCTTGTCTGCTTTAGCGAGGGCTTCATACATTTAGTATTTCAGATGTTTACATTTTATATTCTGTTTTTACTGAATTCTATCAAAAATAACTTGCTATATCGCAAAAAAAAAAATAAACACATTTATTTTAGTTTTCTGTTCTTTCATGGTATTAATCATTGTCTTGTCTTTTTGTGATTTGTTTATTTGTTTGTTGTTTTATTTAATTTTCAAAAATAATACATATTATATTTCTTTATAAATAATTAATTGAGTATAAATGTTAAATCAAACATCAATTTAATTACAACTTTTTTTCTTACCTGGCTACCCGTTTTTTTGGAGGGGAGACCTTATATGTTGTTACTTCCTGGGTTTTGCCTCTTTATTATTTGTATTTAGTTGTTTTCTTAAATAAAGAAATAAATGTTATGAATGACTGTTACTATGTTATTATGAATGAATGACTGTTACTATGTTATTATGAATGAATGACTGTTACTATGTTGTTATGAATGAATGACTGTTACTGTAATAACTAAATTTTGTTAAATTTGTTGGTAATCGTGCGCACTGTTTATTGCATGAACTTCTACATTGAAACAAATTTAAAGATACATTACTGCAGTAAGCATTTATAAGATGCATTCAATGATTGTATTTTGTTTTCATCTGATAGGCAGCTATTGTACTGTCGGGTTACATTGGGAAAAGCTTTCCTTCAATTTAGTGCAATGAAAATGGCTCATGCGCCACCTGGTCACCACTCAGTGATTGGAAGACCAAGTAGTGGTGGACTTAACTATGCAGAGTATGTTATATACAGAGGAGAACAAGTAAGTCATTCAGGGGATACTCAAAACTCACATTTTCTGATATTTTTTGCAGCGCCATGAGCAATGACTGTTGGAATGGCGCTATATAAATCAAACAATTGATTGATTGTTAAGTCTTGGTACAAAATATGATTTGATTTAGATACTACTACTACATTTGTCAGGAAAAAAATACTCATGAAATAAATAAAAACATTTTTCCTTTTTTTTTTACAGGCATATCCAGAATATCTAATTACTTACCAAATAGTAAAACCAGATACACTGCCCACCCCAACACCTTGATACATACCTTTCACAGCTTCCAGTAGCATCACAAAGGCACCTAGTTTGGTCGTGTAATGACAGCCTAGTGCAGGAGGTGGTAACGCAAACATTTTGTTCTCGCATCCATTTACATCAGGGTTAGTGTCAGACAGGCAGTTTTTGTTCTTAAGATTATGGCATTGCCAACTTAATAGGGCCTCTTTTATTTATTGATTTATGATGAATTAAATCAATAAGTGGCCCCAGACCCCTGTAGTATGGTTCCATAATTAAGCTATTAAATGCCTTCTCCCCTTGAACCCTACTGACCCCTACTGCCACCTCTGTGTATTGCAAACATTTAAAAAAAGCATCCCTCCAATTGAATTTGTGTATTATACACTGTTTGTTTAAATGGATAAGATATCAAATGCAGTGAATATTGTGTATTTTAATAACATATTCTAAAAATCTTGTCTGTGTTTAAACTATTTAAAACACTCTAATGTTAATTAAAATCAATTGTTTTATTCTAGGAGTTTGTTTTAATTTAAATTTTAAAATCCATTATTAACAAAAACACTTCCATAATTTATCTGTAATTTTTGTATTTTAATCAATTTACTTACTGAAACGAATTTGTTTAATTCTAATTTTAAAATGTTTATACATGCCAACATTGTGCAATAGTAAAAAAGAAAGTTTAGCTAGGGTTGTGCTTTAGGGTTCAATTACTGTATTTGTTATGTTTGTTAATGTTTTTATTCAATGTTTATTTCAACCTATATTTTTAACTCATACATACTACTAAAAATATCATTATCAAATTATGAATTTTGGAAAGGCACATCACATCAAATTAATTGTTTATATGACCACATATAAATGTGTGTTTTTAATTTAGGAGGGTCAATAACAACATAGTGTACATTATTTTATTTGTTGTGATTGGTACAAAACCTAAAATTAATTTTTAAATTGACTGACAATTCCTTTATTTTCTTTGTACATATCAAATTTCAATATATATATATATATATATATTGATATTTATTCAAATCTTTTTGTTTTTCTTTTTAATAAATCATACTTCATAATTATACTTACACAATATTATTCTTTTTTAGTCAAAAGAACAGAAAACTAAATGTATAGCCAAAGACTGATTTTATTGTTTAATTTTGAAAGATTTATTTATATTTTTGGTAAGATTATTTTCAATCTAATGTTGAAATCGCTAAACAATATATTACTAAATAAAATGTCTTATTTATTTATAAATGTTAAAATTTAATATTTCAGAACAAAATATAAGTTGCGTTAGGGTGTCTTAAGCAACTTAATAGTTTATCAAATGTATGGTAAATTGATGTAATATAATTTTGACACTTCTGGCACCCCATACACAGTTTTATAAAAGTCAAACATATCCAGATCATGATAACATAAACTGTTTAATTGTTATAATGTTATAATACAATTCTTATAGTAAATTATATAAATAAAGCTTTAATTTAGAATAATGTGTTTATAATCAAATGTTACTGTAGCTGTTATTTGTTAAAATATAATGTAAAAAGAAATATGATGGTAACATCCATCGTACAGATTTACAATATCATTATTCTGTAGTGAGTATTAGTACTGTATTATTATTTTCTTCATATCAAACATACTTTTTTTTCAATTTTATTTTTTTAGTATTTATTTTCTAAATAATGATTTTATTTACAATGATGTTTTAGATCTTTTTTATTTACAGTGAATGTTACCGTAAGATGTCACTTAAGCAAGTATTAATACATGTTTTTAAAAATGTTTATTTTCAATAATAATTGAAACTAAATGGAATTAATGTTGTTTTATTTATGATTTAGTTACTACAGAATTATCAAATTCATTAGCAACTATACATTTTTTCTTTTCCCTAGTTTTCATCCTAAATTGTACAGTATTACTATTATACATCTAGTCATACACTACCACATTCAAAGATGCTATTTAATACATCTCAAAACAAGCCTGTGAATTAAATATTGAATTTAAATAAAATATACATTTAAAAGCAAATAATAATAATATTAATAATAACAATGGTTGTCTTATATATTGCCTGACATAAAAATTTCAAGCATTTTACATTTTACACAAATCAGAAAAATTTAACTATAGAACAGGAAAATATAATTGATAATTCGCTATATTGCATTTACTAGTCTTTTACCCAACAGTCAGAAAATTAAAATTTGTGAAAATGTCTAATTATAAAAATGTTCAATTGTTATGAACAGAAATATTGAAAGGATCTGAAGCTTAAAAATTAATTCACTCAAAGCTAATCATTTTTAACAACCAAACATCTTTACCATTAATTCTCACCGTCACCATTGATGGTATATCAATCCTCATTCTTTCAATGTGCTGTTTACTTAAGCCAATGCTAGCATTATTGTGAATGATGCACTGCCAAGGTGTTTTCATCAAAGCACTCATTTCCAAAATAAAAACAAAAAATGTCAAAACTTCTCACTGAGAGATATTGAAGGCTGTATCACCAGTAAACTGATATTTATTGACGTTTTTCATCTGTTTCTGTTTTATAACTACTGTGCAATATTGTTGCTTCTTTTTTTGGCGACACTTTATGCTCCTCCATGATTGCTTCACTCTTGTAGATACTAACACTATCCACATAATTTACAGTAAACACCTGACCTTTCATGCCTGACCAATGAACTTGTGTAAAATCACCAATACAACAATTTCATTTTTCTCCAAGGTCATGTATCAAACGATTAACAATACATCTAATTTTTGTTTTTCTTTCTTCAAGGTGAGATAATTTTGATACATCTAGTGAGTATGCTTTATATATAGCATTCTGCATCCATTTCAACAAAGTTGGTGTTACTCCCTCAAAATTTAAATGCTTTATGACAATCGATAATTCTAAAAACAACATAAATAAATGCAAATAAATAAATGAAATTTTGTTATTCTACAAAAATAATGTAATATTTACTATGTGAGTTCAGATTATAATTTTACAGTATGTGAAGTAAGTGTCTACAATTACTCTTAGAATGCTTTATTTTCACCGTGACATTTTTATTACCATTATATAACGGTAGACGTAAAAAAATGCTTTTACAACCGATTACTATTTATGTTATTACTCGTAGTCGAAATACTCCGCTATCAGTTTGGCTGTTACATAAATAAATTAAATTTCATATTATTTTCCCAATCAAGTTTATTATTTTGTCTATATGCATATTTATATATAAGTTTGTGTTTTTATAAACTTATAGATTTCAATATTTACCTTCAGATTTCTTATGTACTTTTCCGAAATGAGCAATATCATTTTTCAAACGTTTGAGAGAGATGAAATTTGGTGAAAACTTCAATGATTCTTGCTTTGTTTCTTTGGTCATCTTTGTTGTGTGAGGAAGTTGATCTGTCAGGAATTCTTCACGTAATTTAGTGACAGCAACGTGTTCATTAAACACTTCAAATTTGGGTGTCTCGAAAACAGAGACCTCGAAAACAGAGACCAGAGACCCGAGACCCAGGGTCTCTGTTTTCGAGTTTTTCTCGAAAACAGAGACCCCCACTAAAACGTCTCAATATTACATTATATAGGGGGTCTCTGTTTTCGAGTTTTTCTCGAAAACAGAGACCCCACTAAAACGTCTCAATATTAAGTCAATATTACGTTATATAGGGGGTCTCTGTTTTCGAGAAAATCTCAAAAACAGAGACCCCCTACATAATGTAATATTGAGACGTTTTAGTGGGGGTCTCTGTTTTCGACAAAAACTCGAAAACAGAGACCCCCTATATAATGTAATAATGTATATAATGTAAACGTTTGAGAGAGATGAAATTTAGAGAAAGGTCCAACGAATCTTGCTTTGTTTGTTTGGCTTCTGCGTCGTAACCATAGTGATTCTTTATAAAGATCTTACAAACTTGCTGTTAAATACATGAATTGAATTAAAAAAATGATTATTAACAGCATTTATTTATTTGTATACAACTATTATAGTAAATTATATAATATACACGCGTTGATTTTGAATAATGTGTTTGGTAATCAAATTTGATAAAATATAATCTGAAAGAAGTTTATATAATGATGATGTTCTGCTGCTTCAATGCGTCATTCATAATGTTTTTTGAGAGCATTCAGCAAATACCACTCTGATGTTTCTTCATATCAAACAATTCTGATGAATGTTTCTTTTAAACTAATGATTTTATTTAGAATGATATTTTAGATGTTTTATTTTTAAAATGTTTATTTTCAATAATATTGAAACTGTTGCACAATTTGTTGTAATTCTCTTATGCCTAAGCTAAACACAATAAAGCAGGGTTCTTGCAGGATGTTATATCACCAGAATTATATCATTAAAAGTATATGAATTTCCTACAGAAGCTACATCCAATATTGTGAATTTCTTCATTTGTATGTTCTTTGGGGTTTGTGCAACAAATTTTTTTTCTGCCATTTTAAGGAAATCTGATACTTAATGTTGATGGATTTAAAGAGAGGGCAGTTACAGTGACATCTGAACCTACACGTCACAGTACAGCACACATATTATAATTGATCCATATCACGCCTTGCCAATCTTTTATTCATTTTTTGTTTTCTGTAAAGTCTTCGATAGCTTTTCTTGTCTCTTCTTCCATTTACTTCTTCCTTCATATCTTTTAAGTGTTCTGCATGTTGCACCTCTCTGGCATAATTGTCTTCATCGTTAACACAATATTTATCTTGCAATTGTTCCACCTGTTCTACTTCTCTAGCCATTTCTTGCAAATATTCCCCTAGTTTAACATTTCTGGTATACCTTTGTTCTTCATGCTGTTCCTCTTCACACTCATATTCTTCCTCTTCTTCTTCCTCTTCACACTCATATTCTTCCTCTTCATTTATAAAGCTAAAGCTGCTACACATAGTCACATTGTCCACTTCATTGACAAGGAATGTCACAGTTTGGTTAAATTCCCCTGGTCGTATTGATTTTTCAAAATCACCTAAAATGCAATTCCATTCTTCTCCAAGAACATCTTCCAAATGCTTTACAATAAATGTCAATTTGGTTCTTCTGTCTTCAACTTGTTCTACTTTTGATAAGTCTAGTTCGTAGGCTTCCTTTACCACATCTTCCATGGATTTCAACATTTCTGGAGATAATCCCTCAGAATATGAAGTTGTTATAGAAAATGATTCTGAAAATTAAAAAAAAAACAAACATCACAGTTTAATTTGCCATTTGCTAATAACAATTATTTTCAAACATCATCAAACATGATACAATGTTGATGATATAAATAATAATTATTAATCCAGGTTCAATCAAGTTAAAAAAAATATAAAGTATTACTGTAGGGAAAACATACTGTATAATTTATTTTACCTTCAGATTGTTTGTGTACTTTTCCAAAACGAGCTATGTCATTTTTCAAGCGTTTGAGAGAGATGAAATTTGGTTCAAACTTTAATGATTCTTCTGCTTGTTGGGCCATCATTGGTGCTAAGTCAGGACATTTGTCTGCAAGAAATTGTTGACGCATTTTAGTGATCGCAACGTGTTCATTGAATACCTCAAATTTGTCTGCTTTTTTTATTGATTTTTGTTGTTCTGATATCTTCTTCTCAATTTCCTGGATTTTCCTCAAGATTGCATCTTTTTCTTTTTCCAGTACTTCAATCTTTTTCTTCTGTGTGTTCATTATTGTTTTTCTTAAAAGATCTTGAGCTAAAATAAGACTTTTTCTTATTTCTTTTGTATATTTCTCTAATAATTCCATTGCTTTCGATGTGTCATCGTCAATAATAGATATCATTGCTTCGACTTCTTCATGAGCTTTCTTCCAGTGGCCCAGTTGACATCCAATTTCTTCCATCATATCTTGAGCTGCCTTACGTATTGGCTCTGCTTCGGTTTTCACATACAACGTTGTGTGTTCCTCGTGACTATCTGTTAATCTCAAACCATCACCACAGACAAATTTAGAGCAATCGAGACAGAAGAAATTGTATGGTACTCCTTCGTGCACACTGCACACTCGATCTTTCATTTCTTTCTCCTTTTCTTGCTTCCTATTTACCCAATCGATCACATTTGTAACTTTAAATACGGATGGAAGTTTGTCTACCCCGTTGTCTACATCCTCTCCTTCTATAGAGGTAATGGCCCTGCAATTAGGGCAAGCAATATTTCGACGCCAACCATAATTATCTTGATCATGATATCTATACCTGTGCAATATTTCGCTTAACGGTAGTACTTCTTCTACTCGTACTTGTTCTGCCAACCTTTGGATACATAATTTACAAAATGCATGAGAACAACTTAGCTGTTTGAAAACATTTGTGTCACCTTGTGCTCCTCCAGGAACCTCAAAACACAATTCACATGTTAGTGCCTGTTCTTTCAATTCATCTAACACGGCACAAGCCATTTTAACGAAAAAACATATAGGCCGTGAGCGGCTAAACGCTAAGACTAGAGGTCTAGTTACTGAATTGTAAATGGCGTGGGATGTCAAAATCGATTTTCCCAAATATCTGAAAGGGGATTCCCCTGTTCTTATAATTTATACTATTATTGAGGGCGTGATGTAAATGTTTGTTTCTGGCACCACCATTATCACACCATAGTCAGCCAATGAAAGCTAGGCCATTTCAGATAGGAAAACACGGACGCAATACATGATTTTTTTAATAAATTTATTTACAAAACACAGTTAGACCAACTTAAATTGAAGAATCCAAGCAGATATTTACTAATCATACACGTTTTTTTAACAATACCGTATTTATAGAATACAATTTACATTTGACAGCTAAGACATGCAGATGAATTAAAGTTTTCTATAGGCCTAGAGGCGGCGTAGACATGGTTTGTTTGTTTTTTAATTCTGGATTTTTTTGTGTGATCTCTGTGCATTCACATGTTATTCTATTTCGTTGGCATGGTCTTCTTTGTAAGTACTGTGCATATCTTACAAATGTTATTCTATTTCGTTGGCATGGTCTTCTTTGTAAGTACTGTGTATATCTTACAAATGTTATTCTATTTCGTTGACATGTTCTTCTTTGTAAGTACTGTGTATATCTTACAAATGTTATTCTATTTCGTTGACATGGTCTTCTTTGTAAGTACTGTGCATATCTTACAAATGTTATTCTATTTCGTTGGCATGGTCTTCTTTGTAAGTACTGTGCATATCTTACAAATGTTATTCTATTTCGTTGACATGGTCTTCTTTGTAAGTACTGTGCATATCTTACACATGTTATTCTATTTCGTCGTTGACATGGTCTTCTTTGTAAGTACTGTGCATATCTTACAAATGTTATTCTATTTCGTTGACATGGTCTTCTTTGTAAGTACTGTGCATATCTTACAAATGTTATTCTATTTCGTTGACATGGTCTTCTTTGTAAGTACTGTGCATATCTTACACATCTAATTCTATTTCGTTGACATGGTCTTCTTTGTAAGTACTGTGCATATCTTACACATCTAATTCTATTTCGTTGGCATGTTCTTCTTTGTAAGTACTGTGCATATCTTACACATCTAATTCTATTTCGTTGGCATGGTCTTCTTTGTAAGTACTGTGCATATCTTACACATCTAATTCTATTTCGTTGGCATGGTCTTCTTTGTAAGTACTGTGCATATCTTACAAATGTTATTCTATTTCGTTGACATGTTCTTCTTTGTAAGTACTGTGCATATCTTACACATCTAATTCTATTTCGTTGGCATGGTCTTCTTTGTAAGTACTGTGCATATCTTACAAATGTTATTCTATTTCGTTGACATGTTCTTCTTTGTAAGTACTGTGCATATCTTACACATCTAATTCTATTTCGTTGACATGTTCTTCTTTGTAAGTACTGTGCATATCTTACAAATGTTATTCTATTTCGTTGACATGGTCTTCTTTGTAAGTACTGTGCATATCTTACAAATGTTATTCTATTTCGTTGACATGTTCTTCTTTGTAAGTACTGTGCATATCTTACACATGTTATTCTATTTCGTTGACATGTTGTTCTTTGTAAGTACTGTGCATATCTTACAAATGTTATTCTATTTCGTTGACATGTTGTTCTTTGTAAGTACTGTGCATATTTTACAAATGTTATTCTATTTCGTTGACATGTTGTTCTTTGTAAGTACTGTGCATATCTTACAAATGTTATTCTATTTCGTTGGTATGTTCTTCTTTGTAAGTAGGCCCTACTATGTATGTCATCGAGACAAAGGAATCTACGAGAATATTTACATCATTACTCTCCGGAAAATTATTGCCAAATAAGATTGAGCACCCTTTTTATACAGTGTTGTATAATGTATACCTCTCGGCACTATACATCCAACTTGATGATCCGAGTATTCTAAAGGATACACCTGTACACGTTCAATGTCATTATCTTCTGTACGAGATATAACTAAGTCCAGGATGTGACCCATTTTATGCGTCGGTTGATTTATGTATTGATGAAATCCTGTTTGAGTCGGTATATTTATAAATTCGGCAGTCTCCCACTTTCCGGGAATGTCCACATGTAGGTTGAAATCACCATTAATCATTTAATTAATTATCATTAGGAATAACAACAATTTCTTCGAAAAAAATTATACTTCTGCTAGAAATGTACTAGTCCGGAGACCATTTGCTCGAGATGGTGGAGGGCGTAAATTTTTTTTTATATATTTTTTAAAATTATTTTTTTTTCCCAATTTTTAATTGTTAAATAGGACATCACATTTTAAAGCTTTGCTTATAGTGATGCCCGATTCAATCAATCAATCAATACGTAAATTTTGCTTATAACCATGTTCATTTTGTAGGCCGCTGCCAATATACCGTGTAATCTTCCTAAACACTATCTGCTAGTTTTGATACTTAGAATATTATATGTATTCATCTTTTCTATTGATTGTAAACCTCTAATGAAACTTTGTATTTATTCAGTATTTTATTATTCAACTTCTGTTTGAATAAAGTCTATAAAACTATTAATTTTTATTATTATTACTGTAAATAATCACTGTATATATTATAATTTATATTTTTTTGGGGTAAAAATCACTGTAAATACACGTTATTATGGTTACCATTATAATACCAAAAAATGTATAATTAATTGAATAAAATCACATATATAAAAAAAATACCAACTAGTTTAACTTTATTCTGTACGCTAATAACACAATGTTCAAAACTCGCGTAAGTATAGGAAGATGAAGATAGGGATACATTTAGTGATTTTTATGAAGTAACCTGTATACCTGATTCCCCATAGTTGTTAGTGGCTCTGATCATCAATAGTCAACCACGTCTATAGTAACCAGTAGTATGTTAACATCGTAAAGCAGGACGTGATCGGCGAAGATGACGGTCTTAATTCGTTCACAGGTGAACGTTGATATTCAAAATTTGATTCACGCAGAGAATAGCACGAAGATTTTCTTTATTTTTCCTACCAGGAGCAAGATTATTATATTTTACAATGTTTCTAATGTTTTTAGGCCTAGGTACATGATATATACGTTTTTTACAGCTCACTATGTTGGTTGGTACACTAACTCAAATTTGAGCACGCGACTGCAGCCATGTACATGGCCTTGTTATTACCTGCTTTTCGACGAGAATGACGCAAAATTCCAAAACCATTTAAAACGCGGTAAGTATCATCAGAAATAGAATGATTCGCATTCATATCCAAAAGCTGTTGTTTAGAATAACTTCGTTGTGACGTGTTGCTTTGTTTAACATTTTGCCACTGGCTCGGCGCGTTGTTGTATACCTCTTTTAAAGCTGGGTTCAACACTTCTACTCTGGAATATTCTTCTTTTTTTAAAATTACTTCTTTTTCATATTTTTTCTGCTCTTCCACTCCTACTAATTTATAAATAATGACATTGTCTGTGTCATTTACCAAGAAATTCACAGTTTTGTTAACTTGCACTGGCCATTGCGATCTTTCAAAATCACCTAAAATGCAATTCCATTCTCCTTCAAGAACATCTTCCAAATGCTTTACAATAAATGTCAGTTTGGTTCTTCTGTCTTCAACTTTTTCCATATTTGATAAGTCTAGTTCGTAGGCTTCCTTTACCACATCTTCCATGGTTTTCAACACTTGTCGAGATAATCCTTTAGAATATGAAGTTGATATGAATTTTAATGATTCTGAAAAATAAAAGTCAACAGTTTTCTGTGAATCCACTTTCCATATTTCTAGATCATATACGATCATATAGACCAACAATCTTGTAGAACATCCAAATTCAACTGGTTAATTGATATTAATCATTGATTATTAAATAAATTATATCTAATTATCATTCAATATTAAATAAAGTTATTGAATTTGCTGTGCTCAAACATAATACTACAGTAATTTAGGCACATACTTTCTTGTAATGGAGCTCAACAGGTCAAGATATAGGTAGAAGAACATATTTTAAATCAATTAGGCCTAATTAGTTAATTAAAAGAATTAGATACAGATAGAAAAAAGGTGACCTAAAATTGATAAGTTAAATAACCATTTAACAATAAAAAAAATATGGACAACATAAAGTGAACTTCGAGTAAAAAAAATTTACTATAGTTATTTAATACTCTTCTGTATTTACTGATACTGTATGTATTAGCTCTACTTTATAATATGTATAAATTAAATTATCGAAGTTTATGTATAATATATACTTACTTTCAGATTTATTATGCACTTTACCAAAATGAGCAATATCATTTTTCAGGCGTCTGAGAGAGATGAAATTTGGTGCAAACCTTAATGAATCATCTTCTGTTTGTTTGGTCATCTGTGTCGTGTCTGGAAGTTGATCTCTCAGGAATTCTTGACGCATTTTAGTGATTGCAACGTGTTCATTGAATACCTCAAATTCATCTGCTTTTTTCATTGATTCTTGGTGTTCTAATATCTTCTTCTCAATTTCCTGGATTTTCCTTATGATTGCATATTTTTCTTTTTCCAGTACTTCAATCTTTTTCTTCTGTGTGTTCATTATTGTTTTTCTTAAAAGATCTTGAGCTGATATCAGACTTTTTTTTATTTCTTCCGTATATTTCTCTAATAATTCCAACGCTTTTGATGTATCATCATCAATACTCGATATCATTCCCCTGACTTCTTCATGAGCTTTCTTCCAGTGGCCCATTCGAAATTTAATTTCTTCCATCATATCTTGCGCCGCCTTGCGTATTGGTTCTGCTTCGGTTTTAACATACAATGTTGTGTGCTCCTCGTGACTTTGTGATAATCTCAAACCATCACCACATACAAATGCTGAGCAATCGAGACAGAAGAAATTCAATTGTACTCCATGCTCACGACAAACTCGATTTGTCGACTTATCTTGTTGTTTCTTATTTATCCATTCGATCACATTTGTAACCTGAAATGCTGACGGAAGTGCGTCTACATTCCCCCTGATTTTCTTCCTGCAATTAGGGCAAGTGATAATTCCACGACAATAGCCTTCTGCTACTGTCCACTTTTGAATACATGATTTACAAAATATGTGAGAACAACTTAGCTGTTTGAAAACATTTGTATCACCTTGTGCTCCTCCTCCGGGAACCTCAAAACATAATTGACATGTTAGTGTTTGTTCTTTCAATTCATCTAGCAAGTGATAAGCCATTTTGTTGAAAGACACATAGGCCGTGAGCGGCTAACGCTAAGACTAGATAGAGGCTTAGTTACTGAACTGTAAATGGCGTCGGGTGTCAACATGGACTTTCCCCAATATCTAAAAGGGGATTCCCCTGTTCTTACAATACTATTATAGAGGGCGTGATGTAAATGTTTGTTTCTGGTGAGGCCCATAGTTACTTTACTAAGACTATGATTACAGTAGCCGATGACGTACAGCCAGAAAAAAAAACAGGCCTTAAACAATACATGATATTTTTTAATTGAAGAATCCAAGCATATTTACTAATCATACACGTTTTCCTCTAAAAAATACCGTATTTATAGAATACAATTTACATTTGACAACTATGGCATGCAGACGGATGAGGCTCTCATAAATTAAAGTTCTATAGAGGTGGCCTAGACATGTTTTTTTTACTTTTTTGTAATGTATTTTACTGTGCATATCTTACAAATGTTATTCTATTTAGTTGACATGTTCTTCTTTGTAAGTACTGTGTATATCTTACAAATGTTATTCTATTTCGTTGACATGGTCTTCTTTGTAAGTACTGGGTTATCTTACAATGTTATTCTATTTCGTTGACATATTCTTCTTTGTAAGTACTATGCATATTTTAAAAATGTTATTCTATTTCGTTGACATGTTCTTCTTTGTAAGTACTGTGCATATTTTACGAAGGCTTTTCCTATTATAACCTTTACAGTTACCATCATATGAATTTACTTCTCAAGCATATTTGTCTTATTTGTACATCTTTTTAGAAAATAATACCACTCTGATGTTTCTTCATATCAAACAAATCTGATTAATGTTTTTTTTTACTTAAAGAACCTAAAGCAAGTATTAATACACATTTTTAAAATGTTTATTTTCAATAATATTGAAACTGAATGAAATTATTGTTGCAATCAACGTTTTTTGTTTCACGATTGTTTGTAATTCCAAAAGTAATTTTTACCCTGATATATGAACTAAACACAATAAAACAGGGTTCTTGCACGATGCTATATCACCAGAATTATATTATCTTAACTACTAATGTGCTAATATGATTGTCTTTGTTAGCTATATCCAATATTGTGCATTTCTTCATTTTTATGTTCTTTTGGGATTTATGCAACAATTTAACAGATTATTTTAATTTTTTCTGCCATATTATGAAAATCTGAGACTTAGTGTTTATAAAACTTAAAAATTGATGAAAGGGATGGCAGTTACAGTGACATCTGAACCTACACGTCACAGTATAGCACACATATTATAATTGATCCATATCACGACCTGCTAATCTTTTATTCATTTTTTGTTTTCTGTAAAATCTTCGATAGCTTTTCTTGTCTTTTCTCTCAATGTTTCTGTAAGTATTAATACATGTTTTTTTAAATGTTTATTTTCAATTGAAACTATTGGTTCTGCTTCGGTTTTCACTAACACACAATCTTAAATCATCACCACAAACTAATTTAGAGCAATTAAGACAGAAGAAATTCAATTTTACTCCAAGCTCGCGACAAACTCGGTTATCGACCCTTTTTAGTCGCGTGGAAGCGACTCTATAGTTCACTATGTCGGTCGGTCTGTCTGTCTGTCGGTCTGTCTGTCTGTCTGTCTGTCTGTCGGTCCGGTATCACTATGCGTTTTATCGCTTTCTGACCTTATCTTGATATCAGTTTAAGCTAGGTCAATTTTTCACAGTATATTCCTTATGGCCAGGAATCAATGTGGTTATGTTTTCACGGTGCGCAATAAAACATTACGCGGTCTACGCACGATTTAACGAAATCACGTTTGTAATCATATATCTTCACAACCATGAATCACAATTAAATAAAATTTGGTACTCATAAATTTCAGGGCATAAATCATCATATGGCAATACAATTACGTGCGTAGCGCATGTAACGCATGCGTACGCGCGCTTAACATTTTCAAAATTGATTTTCGATGAAATAAGAGTACATTTTAGGCAATTTTAAGCGTTTACAAAATTGCCATGAGTGCGCATATTTTTGCGCGCGCACTGCGCGTTAAATGTTATTGCGCACTCTTTTTGCCCGATTTCTGTTTTCTTGACTTACTTTTCAACTCGAAATTACGTTATACGAGCACGTCGAAAGTGACAGGCTACGCACGTGTAAATTAAAAAAAAATAAATGTTTTTAAACATTTCAACATTTTTAAACATGTTCAGTAATTTCGGTCAGTATAGTTCACTATGTCGGTCGGTCGGTCTCTCTGTCTGTCTGTCTGTCTGTCGGTCTGTCTGTCGGTCCGGTATCACTATGCATTGTGCATTGTAGCACGCGACTTAATGGCTGTTGGCCTTGTTCTTTTACTTGTTGCTTCTTATTTATCTATTCTATCACATTTGTAAATGAAATGCTGACAGAATTTGTCTAGTGGGTTTCCATTCTACAGGTAGGGCAAGTGATATTAAATATAAATGTTGGCATGGCATTCAACTCCAGTTTAACTTTTTAATACATAATTTACAAAATGTGTGAGAACACAGCATAGCTGTTTAAAAACATTTGTTTTACCTTTAATTCAAGTAAAACTTGATATGCTATTTATTTTTTAAAAAACGATCATTCAGCAATAATAATGGCGACAGTTAGGCAAACTTTGGAATTTCCAATCTGTTAAATATTAAATGCATTTAGAATTGTTGTATACATATATTATTGTATAATAAACAATACAACTTAACTCACTGCCACAATTAAGGGCGTTTTTTTCAATATCTTTAAAGATATAATAATTATTTCCATCCTCTTATATATTTGTTTTATATTGTTTATTACTCATGTCTGAAATTAGGAAAGTTAAATAAACAATGCAGATTTTATATTATTTTTTATAATAACTAAATATATATAATTATATACACAAGCAAGTCGAAAACAAGGCAATCTTTTTTTTCAGCAGCTATGTAATAAATTAAAGTGACATAAAAACTAACTTTTTAAAAACTAATAAACACATCAAATTACTTTCATTCATCTTTTTTACCACATATATGGGTGGATAATAATACCATGTTATGATTGGGACAGAACTTAAAAATTAATTTGTGTATTTGATATTATTAAATATGTTATACTTAAATAAAATTAGTCTATTTTTATTTTAACTATAGTAAATGAATAGCCAAATACTCTGATTTATCGTTTTATTTAAATTAAGATTATTTTCATTCTAATGTTGAAATCTCTAAAAAATAACACTATATAAAATAAAATGTGTTATTTATTTATAAAAATGTTAAAATTTAATATTCAGATTTAATATTTGGATCTTTTATTTACAGTGAATTTTTTACGGTAAGTTGTCACTATAGGCCTACTAGAGAACTTGTAACAAGTATTAATACATGTTTTTAAAATGTTTATTTTCAATAATATTGAAACTACATGACATTATTATTGTAGTTTTATTTGGTCATCAAAGAAACATGATTCAAATCTTGTTATTCATTACAATTTTTTTCTCTTGCTAAGTTTTAATCTAATTCTTGTATTTTACATAATTCATAGTGTACAACTTTGTCATTGATCCATTTTGCACTTTTCGAATCTTTTAAGAAACATTTTTTCGCCAATGATGAAATGAATTGTCTTTTTGTTTCACCCTTTCCACTTCTCTGGCATGTTTCTTGCAAATCTGTTTTTTTTTTAGTTTTCTCATAGGCCTACTTGTACACTTTTCCTCTCTGTTCAAAGAATATTGTAGTACTGACGTAGGCCTACTCTCTCTGCACTGTGTACTTCTGTGACATGATTACCATTGCCAAGGGATATTGATCACTTCTACTTCCTCACCATATGTTTCATGTTCTTCCTCTTTGTCACTTTCTTCCTCTTTTTCACTTTCTTCCTCTTTTTCACTTTCTTCCTCTTTGTCAATTTCTTCCTCTTTTTCACTTTCTTCCTCTTTGTCACTTTCATCCTCTTTGTCACTTTCTTCCTCTTCTTCACATACTTTCATTTCATTATTATCCCATTCTGCTACGTTATAATATTTGTAGCCACTGTATACCTCTTTCACTAAATTATAAATAGTAACATTATCTGTGTCATTTACAAAGAATGACACAGTTTTGTTAACTTGCACTGGCCATTGCGATCTTTCAAAATCACCTAAAATGCATTTCCATTCTCCTTCAAGAACATCTTCCAAATGCTTTACAATAAATGTCAGTTTGGTTCTTCTGTCTTTAACTTTGTCCATATTTGATATATCTAATTCATATGCTTCCTTGACGACATCTTCCATGGTTTTCAACACTTCTCGAGATAATCCTTCAGAATGTGAAATTGTTACAGAAAATGAATCTTAAAAAAAACATCACAGTTTAATTCAATGTACAGTATTCTTTAAAATTTACCACTATACTATTAACAATTATTTTCAATATCAATCATGATACACTAGTGATTATATTATAAATAGTAATTATTATTCCACATTCAATCAAGTTCAAAATTAATTTAATTTGAATAAAGTATTAATTTACTGTAGGGAAAACGTACTGTAAATTTATTTTACCTTCAGATTGTTTGTGTACTTTTCCAAAATGAGAAATATCATTTTTCAAGCGTTTGAGAGAGATTAAATTTGGAGTAAACTTTTAGTTACTTCAGTGATTCTTCTGCTTGTCGGGTCATCATTTATCAGAAATTCTTGACTCATTTTAGTAATAGCAACGCAATATTAAATAAAGTTATTGAATTTGCTGTGCTCAAACATAATACTACAGTAATTTAGGCACATACTTTCTTGTAATGGAGCTCAACAGGTCAAGATATAGGTAGAAGAACATATTTTAAATCAATTAGGCCTAATTAGTTAATTAAAAGAATTAGATACAGATAGAAAAAAGGTGACCTAAAATTGATAAGTTAAATAACCATTTAACAATAAAAAAAAATATGGACAACATAAAGTGAACTTCGAGTACAAGAAATTTACTGTAGTTATTTAATACTCTTCTGTATTTACTGATACTGTATGTATTAGCTCTACTTTATAATATATATGAATTAAATTATCGAAGTTTATGTATAATCTATACTTACTTTCAGATTTATTATGCACTTTACCAAAATGAGCAATATCATTTTTCAGGCGTCTGAGAGAGATGAAATTTGGTGCAAACCTCAATGAATCATCTTCTGTTTGTTTGGTCATCCGTGTCATGTCTGGAAGTTGATCTCTCAGGAATTCTTGACGCATTTTAGTGATTGCAACGTGTTCATTGAACACTTCATATTTATCTGCATTTTTTATTGTTTCTTGGTGTTCTGACATCTTATTCTCAATGTCCTGAATTTTCCTCATGATCGCATCTTTTTCTTTTTCCAGTACTTCAATCTTATTCTTCTGTGTGTTCATTATTTTTTCTGTTAACCGTTCTTGAGCTGAAATCAAACTCAAACAAATTTTTTCCGTATATTTGTTTAATAGTTCCATTGCTTTTGATGTATCATCATCAATACGCGATATCATTCCCCTGACTTCTTCATGAGCTTTCTTCCAGTGGCCCAGTTGAAATTCAATTTCTTCCATCATATCTTGAGCTGCCTTGCGTACTGGTTCTGCTGCGATTTTAATATACAATGGAGTATGTCCCTCGTGACTATGTGTTAATATCAAACCATCACCACATACAAATTTAGAGCAATCCAGACAGAAGAAATTGTATGGTACTCCGTGCTCATTGCACACCCGATCTTTCTTTTCTTTCTCCTCCTTTTCTTGCTTCGTATTTACCCAATCGATTACATTTGTAACTTTAAATGCGGATGAAAGTGTTTCTGCATCACCCTCATGTATAGAGGTAAAAACCCTGCAATTAGGGCAAGAAATACGTATATGTCGACAAATACCTGAAGGATCTGCTTGCGTGTCTGCTAACTTCTGAATACATAATTTACAAAATATGTGAGAACAACTTAGCTGTTTGAAAACATTGGTATCACCTTGTGCTCCTCCAGGAACCTCAAAACACAATTCACATGTTAGTGCTTGTTCTTTCAATTCATCTAACACGGCATAAGCCATTTTGTTGAAAGACACAGCCCGCGAGCGGCTAACGCTAATTTAGGCCTAGGACTGAACGGTTAATACTCTAAATGGCGTCGGGTGTACAAATGGAATTCCCCATCTAAAAGGGGATTCCCCATTAATACAAACTATAATAGAGGGCGTGATCAACAACAGCATTATCACGTAGCTTATCGTATCGTTCAGTCAGAACAAAACACCGGGGGCCTTTGCCGCAGGAAAACACGGACATGCACTAAATTGTTTTTTAATAAATTTATTTGTTAGAAGCCAACTTAAATTTAAGAATCCAAGCACATTTTAATCATACACGTTTTTTTCAACAATACCGTAATAGAATACCATTTACATTTGACAACATGCAGACAGATGAGGCTCTCATAAATTAAAGCATGTTCTTCTTTGTAAGTACTGTGCATATCTTACGAAGGCTTTTCCTATTATAACCTTTACAGTTGTTGTAACCATCATATGAGTCTACTTCTCCCGCATATTTGTCTTCTTTGTACATCTTTTTAGTATAGGATTCTGAAAAAAAAGAAGATATTTATACATTCAATGAAAAGTTCTTTTTCCAATTTTTATGAATTTCTAATTATGTATTCAAATTTATTTTCTCCACTGTATAACAACATAATACTAATAATCCAGGTTCATAGTTTTAGCTACAGAATATCAATATTACTGTTAAGCCGAAGAGACAATAGCAAGGAATTGAACTTATATAATGCGACATTTATATAGCGCTATTTCATGAAGATCAGAACGCTGTGGACTTGAGATGTTACACCTTTTCAACAACATTCTTCTCCCCTAAGGGTCACATCGTGTCATCGGCAGCCAACTACGGTGCCATTACGTCTGTCCACGACAGTGTGTGTGTGGGTGTGTGTGTGTACTATTACACCGGGGGTAACCCCCTACTCGTCTCGAAAGATGTACAGGTTATAGGTTCTTTAAAGTGCACACGAGCAATATGCATACACTGGACCTACGGTTTATAGTCCTTATCCGAGAAGAACTTGTTCTACCACCAGAACCATGGAACCTCTCCGGGATTGTAGGCCTGCTGTTAGATTTATTAAATATTATTGTGTATACTATACTGTACTTGCTTTCAGATTTCTTGTGCACTTAACTTCTCCAAAATGAGCAATATCTTTCTTCAAACGTTTGAGTGAGATGAAATTTGGAGAAAGGTCCAGGGAATCTTGCTTTGTTTGTTTGGCCACCTGCGTGTTCGTCTGCACAAAATTCATGAATTTCAGTGATCGCAACATATTCAATAAATGTTTCAAAACTGTCAGCATTTTTCATTGATACTTTGTGTTCCGAAATCTTCTTCTCGACTTCCTGAATTTTCGTCATGATTGCATCTTTATCTTTTTCTAGTAGTTGAATCTTTTTCTTCTGTGTGTTCATTATTGTTTCCTTTAGACGATCTTGTGCTGAAATCAAACTCCTTTTTATTTCTTCCGTATACTTTTCTAATAGTTGAATTGATTTTGAGGTATCATCGTCAATAATAGATATCATTGCTTCGACTTCTTCATGAGCTTTCTTCCAGTGGCCCAGTTGACATCCAATTTCTTCCATCATATCATGAGCTGCCTTACGTATTGGTTCTGCTTCGGTTTTCACATACAAAGTTGTGTGTTCCTCGTGATTTTCTGTTAATCTCAAATCATCACCACAAACGAATTGAAGGCAATTTAGACAGAAGAAATTCAATTGTACTCCGTGCTCGCGACAAACTCGATTTGTTTTTTCTTGTTTCTTATTTATCCATTCTATCACATTATTAAATTGAAATGCCGACGGAAGTGCGTCTACATTCCCCTCTTTTATATGGGTAAGAGCCCTGCAATTAGGGCAATTAATAAGGGTTGAGAGGAATTTATATTTACCGCCATTAGAATCTATCAACTTCTCAATACACAATTTACAGAATGTGTGAGAACAACTTAGCTGTTTAAAAACATTTGATTCACCTCGACCTCCGTCGGGAATCTCAAAACACAATTGACACGTTAGCGCTTGTTCTTTTAATTCCTCTAAAACAGGATATACCATTTTTCGGAAGACTTCAAAATCAGTACACTACGTACATACAGTAAAAGATATGGCTGCTCTGATCGTGTCTGTCAGGACCTGTGGAATTGCACATCTGCACAGTCGTCATGCATGCATCCGCACCTGGCAGCGTATATCCCCGGCCGCGATTTTTTTTTTCGTACATAAGTTGGGGACCCCCTCATGAAACGTCACAAAATAAACATGAATAATTCATCAGTTAAATTTGTTGTTCCGTGTGCACCCAAGCGTATAGCAACAAAGGAAGCGATTACACAACTGCGATACGATACTTTCTACAGTAGGCCTAGGTAAGTCAATTCACGCGATTGACTTCGCGCACTCTTCTTCACACAAAATGTGTCGAGTCGAGGCTAATCGACAGCTAGGCAAGACATTAAACTAAGTAGTAATTCATTGGACATAGCCAAAAGAAAGCTTAGACCCACAAGAATAAAGAATGTGTATAATTTGTGTACTGTATTTTTTTTTTATTCTGCTATTTTATTATCAAACAATGCATGTACTCAAAGGAACTTTAAAAATGCGCGTATATGAACACATGAGATGGGAAGATTAGACCCACGAGAATAAAAAATGTATTTTTGTGTAATGTTTATTGTTTAATTTTGTTGACTTATTACTCGGATTGTGTCATACCTATAACACACAGTACACACACAGCTCTACTAGAATAGACATAATGTCTAGAGACTAATAATTAGGCCTAGGCCTAATAGTATTAATAGAAACTATAATTTTAACACGTAATTCTTTAGTAAATTATATTAAAAACACTATCATAAACTAAAGGCTGATTATTTCGACAATCCACACAAAACGCCGCTATTCTTCTATGAAACAACAACAACAGCGCGGAGATAGGCCTAGAATCGTACCGCACTTGTGTAATCACTTCTTGTTGCTATACGCTTGGGTGCACACGGAACAAGAACATTTAACTGATGAATTATTCATGTTTATTTTGTGACGTTTCATGAGGGGGGGGGGGGGTCCCCAACTTATGTACGAAAAAAAAAATCGCTCCCCGGCCCGCGATTTTTTTTTTCGTACATAAGTTGGGGACCCCTCATGAAACGTCACAAAATAAACATGAATAATTCATCAGTTAAATTTGTTGTTCCGTGTGCACCCAAGCGTATAGCAACAAGAAGTGATTACACAACTGCGATACGATACTTTCTACAGTAGGCCTAGGATTCTAAATCAATTCACGTGATGCCTTCGCGCACTCTTCTTCACACAAAATTTGTCGAGTCGAGGCTAATCGACAGCTAGGCAAGACATTAAACTAAGTAGTAATTCATTGGACATAGCCCAAAGAAAGCTTAGACCCACAAGAATAAAGAATGTGTATAATTTGTGTACTGTATTTTTATAATTCTGCTATTTTATTATCAAACAATATGCATGTACTCAAAGGAACTTTAAAAATGCGCGTATATGAACACATGAGATGGGAAGATTTGACCCACTAGAATAAAAAATGTATTTTTGTGTAATGTTTATTGTTTAATTTTGCTGACTTATTACTCGGATTGTGTCATACCAAAGATAGTGTAACTATCTTTGGTCATACCTAACACACACACACGTCACACACACCCACACAGCTACTACTAGTGTACTAGATATAGACATGGGTTTAGAGACTAATGTTTAGCCTAATAGTATTAATAGAAACTATAATTTTAACACGTATTCTTTAGTAATAAATTATATTAGAAACACCATAAACTAAAGGCTGATTATTTCGACAATCCACACAAAACGCCGCTATTCTTCTATGAAATCGCACGCCGCAACAACAGCGGAGATAGGCCTAGAATCGTACCGCACTTGTGTAATCACTCTTGTTGCTATACGTACGCTTGGGTGAACACGGAACAAGAAAAATTAACTGATGAATTATTCATGTATATTTTGTGACGTTTCATGAGGGGGTCCCCAACTTATGTACGAAAAAAAAAATCGCCCCCGGCCCGCGATTTTTTTTTTCGTACATAAGTTGGGGACCCCCTCATGAAACGTCACAAAATAAACATGAATAATTCATCAGTTAAATTTTCTTGTTCCGTGTGCACCCAAGCGTATAGCAACAAGAAGTGATTACACAAGTGCGGTACGATTCTAGGCCTATCTCCGCTGATTTCATAATAGAATAGCGGAGTTTTGTGTGGATTGTCGAAATAATCGGCCTTTAGTTTATGGTGTTTTTAATATAATTTATTACTAAAGAATTACGTGTTAAAATTATAGTTTCTATTAATACTATTAGGCCTAATTATTAGTCTCTAAACCCATGTCTATTCTAGTAGTAGCTGTGTGGATGTGTGTGACGTGTGTGTGTGTGTTAGGTATGACCAAAGATAGTTACACTATCTTTGGTATGACACAATCCGAGTAATAAGTCAGCAAAATTAAACAATAAACATTACACAAAAATACATTTTTTATTCTCGTGGGTCAAATCTTCCCATCTCATGTGTACGCGCATTTTTAAAGTTCCTTTGAGTACATGCATATTGTTTGATAATAAAATAGCAGAATTAAAAAAATACAGTACACAAATTATACACATTCTTTATTCTTGTGGGTCTAAGCTTTCTTTGGGCAATGTCCAATGAATTACTACTTAGTTTAATGTCTTGCCTAGCTGTCGATTAGCCTCGACTCGACACATTTTGTGTGAAGAAGAGTGCGCGAAGGCAATCACGTGAATTGACTTACAATCCTAGGCCTACTGTAGAAAGTATCGTATCGCAGTTGTGTAATCACTTCTTGTTGCTATACGCTTGGGTGCACACGGAACAACAAATTTAACTGATGAATTATTCATGTTTATTTTGTGACGTTTCATGAGGGGTCCCCAACTTATGTACGAAAAAAAAAATCGCGGCCCGGCGCGCCCCCCTGGATCCCGTCAAGAAGATCACACGTCGGTAATCGCAATTATAGAGGGCGTGTTAAAAACATATCTTTGATTAAAGATGGCGGCAATTCCAATCCCTCTTGCCGCTACAACTTCTGTCGGCGATATTAACCTTCCACAAATCAAAAGAGAGCTGTTAACTTCAATTCATCAATGTTCACAACGGAGCCTTCAACAAAGTGTTAAATGGTAGTCTAGATATTACTTATAAAACCTCTAGGCTTAGGCCTAGTAGTAGAGTCTTACCAAATAGCCTGCCCTGCTGGCTAGCTATGCGTACTACTAGCTAGGCTAGTAGGGCCTAGTCTAGGTTAGGCCTACTACTACTAGGCCTAGGCCTCTAGCTAGGCCTAGTCTCACTCAGGGTCCAGGACGCCTATCTAGCCGTAGCTGCCTAGGTTGGACCTACTGATGTTTCGCACCTACATATTTTTTTTACTCTAAATGTGTTAATTAAACTTCGTGGATAAACACACCTTTAAATAATATTATATTAATAAATATAGGGCCTATTAGTATTAGTATTACTATAGTATAGGCCTAGAGGCTAGTATTGATTTTGTGTAGATGCCTTGTGCATACTTTCACATATAAAAAATCTATATTATAAGTGAGAGAGTTTGTCTGTCTGTTTGTTTGTTTGTTCGTTATACAAAATTTTGTTACTGCACATAATCTTACATATGTTGTATCAAAATGACCGCAATTGTACCGGGAATGTTCTAAGCTATATTTCAACATCATCCGCCACCTAGGATCCATGTTAGGGACCAAAATGTGGTCAAAACCCCCACTTTCGATGTTTGTTCGTTATACAAATTTCTGTTTCTGCACGTAACCATACGTATGGGGTATCAAAATGATGGCAATTGTACCCGGAAGGTTTTAAACTACATTAAAAAAAATTCATCCGACTCCTGGGGTTTTTGTGGGAGGGGGGGGGGGGGGTGGTGTGGTGGTTTGTGATGTCATTTTTGCTAGGGCTCGGGGTTGTAGGCTATCGAATTGTAAAATTATACTACAAAAGTTTTACAGTATTTTAATTATCCTCAGCAAGGCATATATAGATAAACATATTTTATTCATTAACCAATATGACACCTATTCAATTACACATTTAACAAAGTACTTTAACCATATCCAGTATATGTAATTGTAACCAACCAACGCATTAACAAACATAGAAAATGGCCAATCGGTAATAAATTTATAGACGAAGCCAACACGTATAAATACCTAGGCATGCACATATCAAGACATTTAAAAGATACATGCCATATAGATGAAACGATTAAAAAAGGAAGCAGAATTATTGCATATATAAAATCAATCATAAATGAACAAAATGATTTCAATAGAATTATGTATGGTAATATACTTTGGAAAGGCATTGGAATACCAAGTATAACCTATGCATGCAGTATTTGGTTTTGTGAAAGCAAAACATCTATCCAAAAAATTGAAAATATGCAATATCAAATGGCTAAATATCTTTTAAAAGCACCAAGGTATGTTGCAAAGGAAGCCCTTTATGGTGAACTTGGATGGCAATCGATTGAGTCCATACTATCGGATAGAGAAATATCCTAATTCAAAAGATTGAAAAACATGGACGAAGGTCGTTTACCAAAAGTTCTGCTAAGAGCGCTCTTTGCACTTGAAAACACTTTAAATTGGAATTGGCTACATAATATAAAATCTATTTTAATCAACTGTGATATACAAAAACATTTTAACTTAGAATATGCTAATAATTGGCTTAAAGGTTTCAAAGAAAAAAACACTATAAGAGATAAGATGAAATGGCTTGAGAATGCTAAGAATAAACCATCACTAAGTAATTATATAAGGTATAAAAATGAACCAAAACTAGAAAAATACTTATTAGATAAGTGTAACTACCATGCTTCAAACCTAAAATTTAAAATTCGCTCCAATTCTCTACCACTTGAAGGTAGAAAAGAAGCATGGTCATCTCAAAATGCAGGTATATGTTTATTGTGTAATTGTAATGAAAAGGAAACTGTATATCATTTCATATTTGAATGCAAACGACTTGAGTACGTTAGACATCCAATACTCATGAACCTTAAAGATGAGCTAAACAACAATAATCTATCCATGTTCTGGGAATTGTTTACTACTAGCTCTCTAGATCTTAAATACCACTTATTCTTCGATGATCTTGAAATCCATAATGAATTTAAAATTACACCAAATCAATTGACCCATGATGTATACGAATTAGCAAGTATTATTTTCAACAAACATTGTAAAATTTTTCTGACCATGGCTTGGAACACACGAAATGATATATATAATACAATTCCTTCTCAAACTTAATTTATTCATTTTCTTAGTATTTAATCTGTCTCAGTTTTCTTAAATTTTTTTTTTTTTTGTTATTTTGTTCTTATGTCTAATTTCTTGTTTTGTATTTATATTTAAGTGTGTATGTATTATTTTTCACTGTAAACTTGTTGCACATCTCATTGAAACTGTGCCTCTGATTTAAAAGAGATACAATAAAAGTTCAGTTCAGTTCAGCTATGTATCGGTCTCTTGGATTTTCTCATTACAGACATCCATTCCGGTGTGAACATACACACGTTGTTTACCGTTACTGTGTTCAACTACATCACGATGCCTCCAAGGAAAAAACGTCCATTGTGGGAGAGTGGGGTTGGGAGTTGTGGTTCAGGGGATAGTGGGGGTTTTGCTTAGACCAGAATTGTGTTTGGAAAATGTTAAAGTATTTAATTATTCCTGGGAAGCGGCTGGGAGTTTGGGGTGGGGATGTAGGCCTATCACCATGACCGAAACTGTATTTGGAATGTTTTAAACTACATTTGAAAACTGCCACTGAGGGATTATGGGTTGGGAGTGATAATAACATAATTTGTACTGGAACCATCTTCAACACATCACCCAGTGTATCTGGGGTGTGTTTGTAGGGGGAGGTGGAAGAGCGAAAATATTGGCGTAATGAAGTAGCCTATATGCTTGGAATTGTACTAGGAAAAGTTACTATATTTGAACTGTCTAGGGGAGGAGTTAAGGTTTGTTGATTGTGGCTGGGGTGGTGAGAGGAGAAAGAAGGCTGGGGGCCCGCAGTATCTAAATTAGATATTTTAATTATCAGCCAATATGACACCTATTCATTTACACAATTTACAACGTACTTCAACCATTATTAGACCCATCATAGCTATGTATACTCCTCTCAATTTGAAGCTTACGTTGAATTGAATTTGTCCATCACTGGGAAGAATTTGTTTTTAAAAAAGAGTATGGGGTGGTATTGAAGAAGGGTGGAGATTGGTGAGTATAGACAGATACTGGCGTCGGGTGTTGAGAAGGCTTTAAACTAATTTTGAAACCCGCCCTGGGGCTGGTATAATTGCTGGTAACAAATAAATCCTTTAATATTTATTGTTGACAAACTTCACCATCTTCTATCATGGAGTGTAAAATTTATATATATCTGGATATTTTTTGGTTTATGCCTATCCCATTTTTATATGGGAGATCAGGGGCGCAGCCAGTGGGGGGGGGGGGGGTGTCACGGGGTCTTGACCCCCACCTCCCCTTTTTTAGAAAAAATAAATAAAAACATGAGACAACAATACAGATCAAATCATCCTGGAGATACTGTGGAAGATTACCACCGAGCAGTATTACCAAATCAACTTCTTGATCATTTACAAACCGAGTTAAACACCCGTTTTTCTGCCGATAACAGGCCATGCTTTAAAATATTTGGCGTAGCACCCGAGTCTATCGTGAAGTGTAATGTTGAAGAAGTCTTCAAGGAACTTGAATTTGGTACGATGATCTGCCAAGACACGAACATCTTCATTCCGAGCTTCAGTGATGGAAGCGACTGTGTAAAATTAGCGGATCCAGATGTGTTCCCGAATGTGCGTGCACTTCTTCTAATCGCGTAGGCCTATGCCCGTAACGTCTGCTGAAGCTGAGCGAAGTTTTTCGACTTTATGGAGAACGAAAACCTGTTTGCGAAATCACATGTCTTATGAGCAGCTTTCGGGATTGTGCCTCATGAACATACACTTTAACATGAACATTAATACAGAGAATGTCATTCGCGAATTCTGTCTCCAAGCCAAGAAGAATGTTCCAAACTTATGTTTAAAGATGCATCACGCGATGTCTAGAGCGCCGTTATAGTAACTAACGTAAAATGTATGATAACAATTTAGAAGTTAGTTATTACAATTATGTATAAGCTATCACCTATACTATACATTCGAACAAAATAGGTATATTTTTAAACAAAATATTGTATGTACTGGGTATGATAAGCGTCTCACATACACACGGAGCCAAGATAGCTTCTTGGACTTGCACAGTGTATGAACTCTAACCTTACGGTTCTCATTTAATAATATCACTCCATGCTATCATTCTAGTTTCTTTTTTCAAACTTTTGCATCTCTACGTTCATTTCATGCAACTTTTGTATTGGTGAAAAGGGAGGAATTCAAATAATTCCTCCTCTGAGTTTACAGCCTCTCTACACAAATCAACAAACAAGCAAGAAGAAAAGTGTTTGTCTGTGGCAGCCTGGAATATAAAAATGTTCTATAGTGAAAATGAGAGTTGTTTTTTGTTTTCTTTGTTTCAGTTTATTAGTGTTAACATTGTCATATTTGTGTGTGCGTAAACCAATTCAAATGATCTAGATTGCCCTAGACCGCCAAAGCTTCCAGGGGGCCCTGGAACCGGGGGCCCTTGGCGGCCCCCTGGCCCCCAGCCCATGGTTGCTCGCTTCGCTCGCAAAATACTCACATATTGGTTGACCCCCCCTTTAATTCTTTGCTGGCTGCACCCCTGGAGATGACTCAAAATATCGGGAGACCACCACCATCATTGGGGGAGTTGGTGGGAGGTCTGTAAATAAATGTATGATATGATCAATTTTTTGTAGGTGTGCTGAGTTGTGCCATTCTTTAGCTGGAGTAAAACCATCAGCTGCACCAAAACCAAATGATGACACAGAGGTAGGCACATTCTATGAATAACAAATATTTAAATCTAAAGCCAGATCATTTTTGTTTGTTCATAATACAAACTAATATGTCAAATGCTCTATAATGATGTTTATGTAACTGCTAAACCTTATTTTCTTTTAGGATTTTTTGTTGGAATTTGATAAATACACTTTGGGTAAATCATACCTCGATGTTAAGGAGTATGACCGGGCAGCTTTCTTTGTTAAAGATTGCACAAGTCATAAAGCATATTTCATTTATGCATATGCCAAATATTTAGTAAGTCAAACTATGTTTTTTTATTTGATCATTTCTCTATTTCAGACTTTATCCATAAAAAATATTACATAATAATCTTCTAATATACAAACTCTATATAAATGAATTTAAACGACAGCAATAGTTGTTTTTAACTAAGTTTTATAATATTAATATTTCTGTACTGTATCTCCATATATGGCATTACTTATGTCATAGGCAAATACTAAGTGTTGCATTATCACAAGTGGCACTTGTATTATGTCAATTTGCCTATACTACTGGAAAGATTCTAATCCAGCTTTCAGATAACTTTTTTTCTGTATACCAGAATGTAACAATTCAGCTTTTGCTGCCACTACATTGTTAATAAATAAAGAGCTATTATATAATGAGCTATTATATAATGAGCTATTATATAATTTTAAATCAATTAAATTATTATTTTTATTTGATAATTTATTATATTTATTATGTAAGGGTGGGTGGCACAGTGTGTTGGACGTTGGACTACTGATCGTGAGATCGAGGTTCGAACCCAACTCTGTCGCATTGCTTGTATCCTTAGGCAAGATACTTACGTTTGCCTCCCTCCACCCAGGTGTATAAATGGGTACCCGGTTAGATATTACTGTATTATTATTTATATTTCAGGCAGGAGAAAAACAAAGATATGATGAGTTAGCTGGACAAATGGGTCCAATTGAGTATAAAGCTACTAAAAATGAAACTTTAAAATCACTCAGAATTGAGCTCTGCAAAAAATACAATGCAGGACAATTGGATAGCTTTTGTTTATACTTGTAAGTAATAATACTAGTTGATTGCTTCTTGGTACCTAGAAAATAAAGGAACACCCCTTCAAATAAAATGGACCAATCCATTACACATACCCTTTTCACATACTCCACCATATTTCCTCTTTTATTTTAAAATCAATAACACTCAATTGCAGACTTACATCTACCCTACCTATAAACTTTCCAAATCACGATCTGTCACTGTGTTTTTGTGCCATGATCTATATCTTCTTGTTTAAAAGTCAATAAAATTACATTTTTGCTCGTTCTTACCAAAGGTATGGAGTTGTTTTAAAGAAGTTAGAACTGAAGAAAGAATCAATGAGAGTATTAGCAGAATCTATACAAAGAAATCCACTATACTGGGGCGCTTGGATTGAATTATCTTCCATGGTATCAAGTAAAGAAGTGGTAAGGTTACATAAATAAACAAGGACCAAGATTTTCAACGTTTTAGGGTCTTTCACACCTGTTCTGGCATGGTTCCCGTCCAGCGAATTGAACATCAATGTTTCGTTTTCACGCGGCTATGCGCCAATCGATATGTGCGTAGCCGGGTGTGAAAGACCCTTTTACCCAGCCATTTGGAACTTTAATAACACTATGTCATATATGTTCACTAATTCACCATGACAATGACAAATTTGTATACATTTTCAAAAACGTACAACTTGTTTTCGAAATGGTTATGATCACCTAATGATCCAAATATTAAAGGGCGTAACGCCCTTTAATACGGCATATAGGGATGAAGGGTTTCAGCCGATCCTTATTTCCAGAAGTGCCCTTTCAAACTAAAGAACAACAGTGTAAATTATGCTAAATATGTTTTAAGTAGCCTAGATGATTTTTCCCCTTTTGAAGAAAATAATCCCACCGTATCAACCCTGGGTTACAATTTTTGCCAAATTTTATGAAAACCAAAGAACCCCTGGCTTTGGCATATATTTGTATCTCTGATATCAATGTTGGTTTTGTATTTTCTAGTTAAATTCATTAACATTACCTGATCACTGGATGAAGCAGCTTTTTTTGTCGCATATCTACTTAGAACTTCAGTTAAACGAGGAATCATTGAAGCGTTACAGAGCACTTAGCGAAGCTGGATTCGGACAGAGCACTTATATTATGTCACAAATTGCGGTAGCCCACCATAACTTAAGAGGTAATCATAGCACCAGGAATAGGCCCAGACATAACACTAGAGCCCAGTAATAGGCCCGGACATCATGTTACCCACTGGCTGGCAGCCATTAACTATTAATTATATTTATGCTAAATTATAATGCTATTAAGAATACTATGTTCTGTTTTTTGTTTATTTGATCATTATCAAATTATGTTATTGAACAAGAAAAAATAATATATATATTTTTAAAGTTTTTTGAATAAAGAAATATTTTATAAATTATTTATTTGTCTTACGATTTAATTTTCTAGATTTTGAGAGTGCATTGAAATTGTTTGATAACCTTCAAAAGATAGACCCTTATCGCTTGGAGAACATGGACACTTATTCTAACTTATTGTATGTGCGGGTAAGTTATTATACTAACCAGATATCAATGTAATCTTGGTGTAAAAGATGTATTGAGTTTTGTGTCAGACCAATAAGCTGCTTTAGTCATATAAGTTTTACTTAAGACCTATAGCACTTTCATGTTACCTAGCAAACTCTGGAGTTTACAAACACCAGGGCGTCAACACCTGTGTTTTTTATGGCATTGATGCCCCGATGTGTGTAAAATCTGGATTGTTAGGCAAAGTAAGTGGTTTGATATATAATAATGAATATTTATGAGTGTAGTGGTACAAATAATGGCATGAGGTGAATGATGAAAGATGAAAGGCTGACTGGTTATATATCAACGAGGCGACAGATGCCATTATTTGTACCATTACACGAATATAAAACATTCATTATTTGTTTTATATAACATCTAAATAGATTCCTGTCATTTGAATCAAATAAAAGGTAGGCATAGCCAAAGCCTACATTTGATTCACATTGATTAAAACAGTAACATTTGGTTTTTAATAATTATATGAAATATTGTGTATATGGATTTTATAAATACACCTACCGTGTTATATTTTCCAAATGCGAACAGATTTTTGTTTTCGTACACGAAAAAGGGTACTATTAAACGAACTTTTAATAGTGCATACTATTGCATGCCATTTTATATAATACTGTCCACTCAACAGCAAGGTTTACAGATTTGATAATAAACTATATTTTGTTTTGCTAGGAAATGAAAGCAGAGCTTGCGTACTTGGCACACCATGTTTGTGAAGTGGATAAATACAGGGTGGAAACATGCTGTGTTATTGGTATAAATATTTTGCTCTTTTCTTATGAAGTGTAAAATGAAGTTGCATTTTTAATGTCTCCACTTCTTATTGATTGAGAATCACTATTGGGAATGGTCTTACCAGTGTTAAATTTCTGTGAATAATTGATATTGTGTATTATGTAACCTTTATACAATTTTAAATGTTTTATCTAACATTTTACAAGATCTAATAGTTTTCATGTTTTACCATTTGCTATTTTTAATATGCATTTTATATAAATATTTCCTATTTCAACTACTCATATTTACAACATATTTTAAGGTTTTATTGAGTATTATTTTTGTCAGTCGTTTTAGCTGTCTTTTTATTTTACTCAATATTTATATACTGTCTGTATATACTTATTGAATTGATATATCGTATATAACTGAACTTATGGTGAAATTTAGTGAATTTAGCCTATATTAAGGGTAGGATTATATATTTTCGATTTATGCCTTGCTAGGTAACTACTATTCATTACGATCCCAGCATGAGAAAGCAGTGTTATACTTCCAGCGTGCGTTGAAGCTTGGATCCAATATAATATGTACAATTTACATATTTTCAATTTATGACTTGCTAGGTAACTACTATTCATTACGATCCCAGCATGAGAAAGCAGTGTTATACTTCCAGCGTGCGTTGAAGCTTGGATCCAATATAATATGTACAATTTACATATTTTCAATTTATGACTTGCTAGGTAACTACTATTCATTACGATCCCAGCATGAGAAAGCAGTGTTATACTTCCAGCGTGCGTTGAAGCTTGGATCCAATATAATATGTACAATTTACATATTTTCAATTTATGACTTGCTAGGTAACTACTATTCATTACGATCCCAGCATGAGAAAGCAGTGTTATACTTCCAGCGTGCGTTGAAGCTTGGATCCAATATAATATGTACAATTTATGTATTTTCAATTTATGCGTTGCTAGGTAACTACTATTCATTACGATCCCAGCATGAGAAAGCAGTGTTATACTTCGAGCGTGCGTTGAAGCTTGGATCCCATATAATATGTACAATTCATGTATTTTCAATTTATGCCTTGCTAGGTAACTACTATTCATTACGATCCCAGCATGAGAAAGCAGTGTTATACTTCCAGCGTGCGTTGAAGCTCAACCCACATTACTTGTCAGCCTGGACACTGATGGGCCACGAGTTCATGGAGATGAAGAACTCGTCTGCTGCAATACAGGCTTACAGACAAGCTATAGGTTGTTTTATATTTTTATTTGCACTTACTCATTGATAATCTAACATTAATCACATTCTTAAGCTCTGTCTACACTATCAAACTAGTAACATGCTCAAATATGGTAGTAATATGACTTCATCATGTTCATATATGGCCACATCACATTTTTTTGTTACATAAAAGTTGATAGTGTAGACAGAGCTTTAGTGGAAAGAGTAGCACACTATTTTTTAAATCTGGAAAAACATTGTATTCACATGAATAAATTCACCTAGTAGAAAACACGCTTTAAGTCTGAAAAAAATGTGTATGGTACTTTTGACCTAATAAAAGTATTATACATTTTGTCATGGCAATTAAAACAATTCAGTTATTTGCAAAGTTTTTTTTGTGTTTTTTTTTTTGCCTATAGAAACCATCGCAAGTTTGTAATTACAAACACGATGAATCAACCAAGTATGTATGTAATCATTCCATTTGTTTTCTTGTAGAGGTAAATCCAAGAGATTTCCGAGCATGGTATGGTCTGGGTCAAACATATGAGATTTTACGAATGCCATTCTACTGTACATATTACTATAAGCAAGCTCAACAGCTCAGGTGAGTTTGACAAAAACGGAACTTCTGATCAGGTTCTTCTAAAAAGATTTGTCTTGAAGATTAGTTGTGATGGTAGTGAATGTACCCTTGCTACTGTCCACTTGATCTTGTAAACTTGTAAATATGAACACAATATATATATATATATTTTAATTACATCATTATGGGTACTGGTTCAAGTAACCGTCTACATAGACACATCTGGTAGCCAGTGACATAAAGTTAGTGTTTAGATTAATGCTACTTATATAATTTCAACAACAACATTTACTTAGAAACGGTTCAAGAAATAAAAGCAGCATACATTAATTACAATAACTTAAATGGTAACATTAAATAAGAACTGTTTCTGGGATCAGAAAAAGAAGTAAAAGAACTTGTCAAATATCAACCCCTAAACAAAAACAACAAAAAAGCAACTGCATGACAAATAATTAGCTAATTTATCTCATAATTCATGACAAATTGATGGTTATTTAAGTTACATAACTCTCTGTGTAGGCCCAATGATTCTCGGATGTTAGTAGCATTAGCAGAGAGTTATGAAAACCTAGAGAAGATAGAAGAGGCCAAAAAGTGCTACTGGAAAGCCTATTCTGTTGGTGACGTTGAGGGCACTGCAGTTCTTAGACTGGCTAAGTAAGTTACTATGTTGTCTAGTCTTTCTGCAGCTGAATAAGATAATATTTAGAAAGCGCACATTACCACAAAGTGCTTAATGTGCTTCAATATTTACACTTAAGCTCTTTCATTAATGATGACATACTGAGGAGGGGATGGTGATTTTTTATTAACCTGTTATATTTATATATTTATGATGATATGCCAGTTTTTCAAAACAAATTTCTGTTTATCCTTTTTAATAAAGATACTATGACTTTATACCCCTGGCTCCACCTTTACAAATTAACCAGTGTGCTGTTTTACGGGTTTGGTACCAACAAAGTTTTAAATTATAATAATTAGCTACTAGTTTTTT
Organism: Antedon mediterranea; assembly: GCF_964355755.1. Classification (NCBI taxonomy): domain Eukaryota; kingdom Metazoa; phylum Echinodermata; class Crinoidea; order Comatulida; family Antedonidae; genus Antedon; species Antedon mediterranea. Next base: position 29,746,605 of record NC_092673.1, on the reverse strand, counting down.
GTTTGTTTTTTCTCTCTTTTGTTTAGGTTATTAAAACAGAAGCTAGAAGATGAAGAAAAGGCCGCTTATTTCTATAATAAATTCTTGGAACAAGCTGAATCCTTTGGGGTATAAACTTAGAATACATTGTTAAAGATATGTATGTCCCCTGAAAAAATAATTCTTAACAAAATTTTTAGTTGAATATGCCATTTTAATGTAATATAAAAGTTATCCACTTTGACCACAAAGTGGATCGAAAAAAAATGTATTTACCTGAAAAAACTGTAATTTAAAGAAAAAAATTGCCAAATTGGCTGCCAGTTAGTGGGTTTTTGGTTGAATTTAACCATTTATTTTGTCAATTTATAGGTGAAAACACCAGATTTAAACATTACTTATCTTTTTTTTTAGACTGCAGGGAGTGATGAGCAATGCCAGGCTTATATGTTTCTTGGACGATATTATCTAAAACGACAACTATATGACCAAGCATCAATATATGCTCAAAAATGCAGTGAATATAACGAGGTAAAAATGCTCTTCTTTTTAGTTGTAGTATGGTGCTTTTGCATTCACCTATGGGTTAGGGAGAAAGGCAAAGATAACTTGAGAGACAGATCTTTTTATTGAACATAAATGTTTTGATATTTTAGGTTAGGGAAGAAGGCAAAGAGATCTTACGAGAGATTGAAGCTCAAAGGAAAGGTGCAACGGGTGGCGATAATCTAAATGGGTCAATAGTGCAAGGACAGAACGCTGCTTTACAGGACAAACAAACACCACTTGGCAACCGTCTGTCACCTATGAATCTCATGTTTACACCCTGAATAGTAGCAGCAAACACCACTTGGCAACCGTCTGTCACCTATGAATCTCATGTTTACACCCTGAATTGTGGCAACAAACACCACTTGGCAACCGTCTGTCACCTATGAATCTCATGTTTACACCCTGAATGGTAGCAGCAAACACCACTTGGCAACCGTCTGTCACCTATGAATCTCATGTTTACACCCTGAATGGTGGCAGCAAACACCACTTGGCAACCGTCTGTCACCTATGAATCTCATGTTTACACTCTGAATGGTGGCAGCAAACACCACTTGGCAACCGTCTGTCACCTATGAATCTCATGTTTACACCCTGAATGGTGGCAGCAAACACCACTTGGCAACCGTCTGTCACCTATGAATCTCATGTTTACACCCTGAATGGTGGCAGCAAACACCACTTGGCAACCGTCTGTCGCGAGCTATATTTCCTATACCATCCTGGCTAGTTGAGAATTCTCAACTATTTTATGTTTTTTTCTACCTTTCTGGAAAATGATATAATCCAAATTGTATTAATACTACCAGTAATAAATATTTAGAAACACTTGCATACCTTCACTAATTTTAGTTGTTTGTAGTTTAAGACAATCTTAGTGATATTTAAATGAAAGCAATACGATAAAAACTATTGTGTCTGTATTTTACAAGACTATGACTTCCGTATAACGTGCATTGTGGGTACTTCAATTTTTATAGAAAAGCTAGGGAATCCTAATTTAGTAGGCAGCATATGGGGGCGGGGCAACCAAACTTGCTTATCAAATCAAAGCACAGTAAAGCAAAGGATAAAATTAATGTACGATCCCGTTTAAAACTGTTCTCAACTATAGTCATTTTGGTATACTTGAGCACAGTGATAAAGAATAGGATAAACTTAAAAATATACAACAAAAAACATTAATGTACGATCCAGTTTAACACTGTTCTCAACTATAGTCATTTTGGTATACTTGAGCACAGTGATAAAGAATAGGATAAACTTAAAAATATACAACAAAAAACATTAATGTACGATCCAGTTTAACACTGTTCTCAACTATAGACATTTTGGTATACTTGAGAACAGTGATAAAGAATAGGATAAACTTAACATTATACAACAAATAACATTAATGTATGATCCCGTTTAACACTGTTCTCAACTATAGTCATTTTGGTATACTTGAGCACAGTGATAAAGAATAGGATAAACTTAACAATATACAACAAATAACATTAATGTACGATGTAGTTTAACACTGTTCTCAACTATAGTCATTTTGGTATACTTGAGCACAGTGATAAAGAATAGGATAAACTTAATAATATACAACAAATAACATTAATGTACGATCCAGTTTAACACTGTTTCAACTATAGTCATTTTGGTATATTTGAGCACAGTGATAAAGAATAAGATAAACTTCGAATAAACAGCAAATAACATTAATGTAAGATGCCGTTTAATACTGTTTTAAACTATAGTCATTTGAGTATAATTAATCACAGATAAAGAATAAGATCAACTTTAATACTATTTATTAAATTAAAAAATTAAAAAACTAATTCTATATTAACACATATTATTTACATTACTTTCACTGCTGATTTCTAGTATAAACAGGCCATAGGCCTATACATGGCTGCAGTCGCGTGCTCAAATTTGAGTTGGTGTTTACCGACCGACCGATCGACATAGTGAGCTGTAGACTCGCGTTTGCACGCTACTAAAAAGTTCACAAAAACCGTAGGACGGGCACAGGGAAGTTTGTTCAAAACTCCAACCCCTCCCCTGGCTATGCGTTTAGATTTTTCATGCCTCCTTTACAAACCAAGATTATTAGAATACTATTAGGAGGATCAAACACAATTCTTGTTGCCAGATTTCATTGACATTACAGGTATGAAGTCTATCAATATACAGTACCGCTTAATACAATACTTGTTGAGGCCATATCCATCTATACATTTTAGTGTTATTCCACTTTAAAAAAGTCGATTTATATCAATACTCATCAACATACGATATAACGATAGAATTTATTGCAACTTGTCCATGTCGTATTCATCTACAAATAAAGTGTCTATTACCGTACTTTTAAAAATCTATTTATATCAATACCTATCAACGTATGTACGTGTGCATTCATCTATAAATATTAGTGTTATTTCACATTTAAAAGTCGATTTATCAATATACTCATCAATAAATGTACTTGTCCACGTCATATTCATTTACAAATCAGTGTTATTTCACTTTTCGAAGTCAATTATATCAATATAGGCCTACTCATCAACATAATGTACGTGCAATTCACGTCATATTCATATATGATCAATAGTGTACAACTAATAGTGTTATTTCACTTTTAAAAGTCGATTTATATCAATATACTCATCAATAAATGTACTTGTCCACGTCATATTCATCTACAATCAATAGTGTTATTTCACTTTTAAAAGTCGATTTATATCAATATACTCATCAACATTATGTACAGTACGTGTCCACGTCATATTCATCTACAAATATTAGTGTTATTTCACTTTTAAAAGTCGATTTATATCAATATACTCATCAATAAATGTACGTGTCCACGTCATATTCATCTACAAATATTAGTGTTATTTCACTTTTAAAAGTCGATTTATATCAATATACTCATCAACATATGTAAATCGTGTCCAAGTCATATTCATCTACAAATATTAGTGTTATTTCACTTTTCAAAGTCGATTTATATAAATATACTACTCATCAACATTATGTACGTGCAATTCACGTCATATTTATCTACAATCATTTGTGTTAATTCCACTTATAAAAGTCAATTTATATCAATTACTTATGAACATATGTACGTGTCCGCGTCATTCATCTACAAATATTATAGTGTTATTATGTTTTTCATATTATCACTGTGCTCAGTATACCAAAATGACTATAGTTGAGAACAGTGTTAAACGGGATCGTACATTAATGTTTTTTGTTGTATATTGTTAAGTTTATCCTATTCTTTATAACTGTTCTCAAGTATACCAAAATGACTATAGTTGAGAACATTGTTAAACTGGATCGTACATTAATGTTTTTTGTTGTATATTGTTAAGTTTATCCTATTCTATCACTGTGCTCAAGTATACCAAAATGACTATAGTTGAGAACAGTGTTAAACGGGATCGTACATTGTTGTTGTATATTGTTAAGTTTATCCTATTCTTTATCACTGTGCTCAAGTATACCAAAATGACTATAGTTGAGAACAGTGTTAAACGGGATCGTACATTAATGTTATTTGTTGTATATTGTTAAGTTTATCCTATTCTTTATCAATGTGCTCAAGTATACCAAAATGACTTTATTTGAGAACAGTGTTAAACTACATCGTACATTAATGTTATTTGTTGTATATTGTTAAGTGTATTCTTTATTCTTATTAATTGTACTAAATTATTAAAAGAAACAGTAGTAAGCATAACATTTCCCCACTCCTACATTAGCATGGTAGGACATTGTAATGGTCGCAGGTGGCTCAACTTTATTACTGCAATGGGATGGACATGGTCCTACTACCACCTCCATCCAATAGGATTCCAGTAAATTTCCTTTACTACCAATCATAATTCAGTAATTAAATGACCCCTTAAGTTAACAAGGAAATCAGCCTATCCCATTATACCGGTAGGCTTCGTCGTTACAGGCGTACTGCGGTAATAGTTGAGAATTCTCAACTAGCCAATTTGGTATATTTTATATACCTGCTGTCGCCTATGAATCTCATGTTTACACCCTGAATGGTGGCAGCAAACACCACTTGGCAACCGTCTGTCGCCTATGACAGACTTCTCATGACAAAATACAACTCTACAAGACTTTATTTGTGTGGTGCATCTTGTATTGTCCACCTAGGATAGTGGAATATAGTTATCCTTGGCAATTTACCTAAAATAACCCAGACATAAGAGAAGTCTTGCCTCATGTTCACACACTGTAAAATGGTCACGATATAGAACATGTATGCTGACAATATAAAAAAAAAATCATATATAAATTGATACGTACAGTACAATTAGTATACCTATACAAAATGTGTCTATACACACTGGTGTAATGTGTTTATTGAAATACTTGAATAAAAAATGAATAACAAAAACGAACGATTTTGATAATATTGCAAAAATGTATCATTTCTAGACATCATGAGGTCTTATCTTATAAAAATGATTAATATATATACTGTATACACTGATGATGAAGGGCTAGGTTGCCCAAAAGCTCTGCAAATTTTTCTGGCTGTTTTTCTTTATCGTTTTAACTGTATTATGTATCCCCATTAAGATCCAGCATTATGTTTTTCAATAATTTGCCTTTGGATTTATGTATAACTAGCAATTATACCCGCCCCAGGGCAGGTTTCAAAATTAGTTTACAGCCTTCTCAGTACATAACACCCGACGCCAGTATCTGTCTATACTCACCAACCTCCACCCCTCTTTTCAATAACACCCCATACTCTTTCTTAAAAACAAATTCTTCCCAGTGATGGACAAATTCAATTCAACCTAAGCTTCAAATTGAGAGGAGTATACCATAGCTATGATGGGTCTAATAATGGTTGAAGTACGTTGTAAATTGTGTAAATGAATAGGTGTCATATTGGCTGATAATTAAAATATCTAATTTAGATACTGCGGTCCCCAGCCTCCTAGTACAATTCCAATCATATAGGCTACTTCATTACGCTAGTATTACAAACACACCCCTGATACACTGGGGGATGTGTTGAAGACGGTTCCAGTACAAATGATGTTATTAAATCCCCACTATCCCCTGAAACCCAACTCCCAAACCCTATCTCCCAACCCCACTCTCCCACAATTGACGTTTTTTCCTTGGAGGCATGGTAACAGTAAACAACGTGTGTATGTTCACACAGGAATGGATGTCAGTAATGAGACAACCCATGAGACCGATACATAGCTGGATATGGTTAAAGTACTTTGCTAAATGTGTAAATGAATAGGTGTCATATTGGTTAATGAATAAAATATGTAAATCTATATACGCCTTGCTGAGGATAATTAAAATACTGTAAAACTTTTGTAGTATAATTTTACAATTCGATAGCCTACAACCCCGAGCCCTAGCAAAAAATGACATCACAAACCACCACACCATCCCCCCCCCCCCCACCCCTCCCACAAAAACCTCAGGAGTCAGGGGAATTTGTTTAAATGTAGTTTAAAACCTTCCGGGTACAATTGCCATCATTTTGATACCCCATACGTATGGTTATGTGCAGAAACAGAAATGTTTATAACGAACAAACATCGAAAGTGGGGGTTTTGACCACATTTTGGTCCCTAACATGGATCCTAGTTGGCGGATGATGTTGAAATATAGCTTAGAACATTCCCGGTACAATTGCGGTCATTTTGATACCCCATATGTAAGATTATGTGCAGTAACAAAATTTTGTTTTGTATAACGAACAAACAAACAAACAGACAGACAAACAGACAAACTCTCTCACTTATAATATAGATACATATTATAAATAAATCTACTGTAATTTAATATATTGATTGATAAATGAATTTTACAAAACTCTACCGTTTTCAACTATTTTGAGACATATTTAGCACCTTAAAATAAATGTATAATACATTTATTTATTTATTTCATATTCATCCAACAGCGAGCACAAACTCGCCAATTACAGGATGAGATAAACTATTTTATATTTTATTGTGCTTATACCCATTGATTGATTGATTTTATTCGATCGATATTAATAAAAATAGTTAAAATATACAATGTACATATTAAAAATAATACCAGGATAACCCATTATATCGACAAATAAAAAGTAAACTTATTTCCAATGGGGTCCAATCCGTATTACCTGAAAAAGTGAGTGGTTGGGCCTAGTACAATATATGATTAAGTTTGACGCAGTAAAAAGAGTCTTATTTGAGTGGAGTTGAAAGAGTCGTGAGTAACAGACCTGGGTCTAGCACTAGGTCAGAATTGAACCTTTGATTGGAAGACAAGCGCGGTAACCACCAAGCTACAGCTCCACTACAAGAAGCTACACTCCTTCAAACTATAATCACTCTGCCACTGGTTAGGGTATTGTGTGCTTTAGATTTACTACCATAATAGAATAAAGTGTGTTTTGTTGACTGTATGCTGCCACCTGTAAAAGAAACAAATATTTGCACAATAGTTTGGCTAAACAATGATTGATCAGTTCGGTTTTAAAAATGTTGAAGGTGTGTGGGTGAGATTTTTTAATTTCTTAAATAATTAAATTTAATATTTATTGAACTATAGTTTCGTCTGTACACTTAGTAGGTCTAAGATTTAATTTATATATTCGGGTATTCGTACAGTATTAACACTTTTAATTTGATTAATTGATATTTAGGTGATAAAATGCACACCCGTTTTGGCTGGTATTTTAGTTATATCGTTTGCAGGCTCTCTATCAACGCTTTTTAGTCAAACCGATACAGGTGATAAACTACGGTACCCTTTACCAGGAAATTACATAGCCAGGCTTTCTAATGGAACATTACCAAAATTGCCGTTTCCAGGAGGAATACTGACAAACACCACTTCAAACTCAACAAGGATGAAGGGAAAGTTCGTCAGTGAATTGGACATTCCCACGAGCTTGCGTCACATCATTGGAAAACAAGTAAGTTGATAATTGTTATTGTTATTGGCCACTAGGATTATTATATTAATTATTAGTTTTTTTATCTTAACATTTTTAATCGTTATTTTATTGATGGACAAATAAAGCATTTATTATTCAGTAAGTGGAAATAAGCTGTCTGTTCTTTATATAGGATTATAAATTAAAAAGCAACAACAATTCTGCACGTTGACAATAATCTCTTGGAGATGAAACTGTCGAATCAAATCGAATTAAACATTTTTTTTCTTCAATTTACAGCAAAGATAGGAACATAATCTATAAAATAAGTCTTTGGATGAATTTACCAATTTATTTTGTCATTTTTTCTACCGAATTGAATAACTTTATCAATACTAAAAACTAACCTATTCTAAGTCTGAATTGATTTATCTTAATGTTTCATGTTATTTTTTGGGGGAAGATGGGGGTGGGGGTGTCAATACATGTTTAAAAGAATGCTGTCAACCTTTCTATTTGTATATATTTCTGTTTCAAAAAAATGGAAAGCAAAATAAGCTCAATAGATGTTTAGAGGATGAACGAATCCTTCAATAATAATCTCCATATCTTGTCTGTTAGATACTTCAATCAATACCACAAGTTTTTAGTTCAAAATTTAAGAATCCATGTTGGGAAACGAAGCAATCGCTTCGCTGTCTTCCTTATTTCTACGTTGCTGGAATGCCAAAAAGTGGAACAACAGATTTATTCAGTAAAATAAACTCGCATCCAGATGTGGTCCATTCAGTGAAGGAGCTGCACTGGTGGACAAGACGTCGTTTTAATGGCATGTTGTTTCTTTTACTGTTCCTTCAACTCTTATTATTTTAACCTCTGTCTACACTATCAAACTAGTTTGACCAAAAAAGTGTGATGTGCCCAAATATGCTAGTGATATGACCGAAGATGGTAGTGATATGACATCATCATGTCCATATATGGGCACATCACATTTTTTTGGTCACATGAAGTTTGATAGTTTAGACAAAACTTGACGAAAATATACGGTGTATCATCAGTTTTTGATCGCCATATTATTGAGACCTAAATATAATATAGGCCTAAAATGATAAATTTCAGCAGCGGAATCCATAAATTCAGTATCATTTTGTGGTCATGCTAACATTGTCAATCATAAAGTTACAGTGTAATACAATTAACTGCATTACTTTTTTGTCCATAACTTAATACTATTGATACATATTTCAGCCGGTTTAAGTTGGTACTTGAATAAGCAATCTCGCATAGTACGCTTGTTAGACAAAAAAACTGCTGATGCAGCTCGGTTAGTTATAGGTAAGGTTTCATTCTTCTTGTGGGGCTTTGTAATTTTTAATAGATGATCCATTGCAGTAAAAATCAAGTCAAGCAGATCGGAATTATGAACATAAAACAGAATAGACTATTGAAATAATTTGTTTGTGTGTTGCAAAATGAATAAGCCTATAGGTATAGCTAGTGTATATAAAAAGCGCTTAATAATAGAAAAATAGCTAAAATCGTTGTGATTTGAGCAAACGTAATTTAATTCAGCCCACCTTTACTGAATTTGGGCGGCATATGTGACGTAAGCGGTTTTCAATCTAATCAATAGGAGAAGGGTCGGCTTCAACGCTTTGGGATTGCAACAACTATAAGACGACAAAGTATAGTAACGCCGATATTTTCGAAGTGGTGCAACCAAATGCTAAAGTCATTGCTATTTTCAGAAATCCCGCTGATAGGTAGGCCTACTGTATTCGTTACTGTTTTTGTTTTTTGTGTTTCCAGAATTTGTTTCTTTTGATTGTTGTGGATTTGTAAACAATGCTTGTAAACTTCGAAATCAGTCTAAAATAAAACTAATCATAATCAGTGATAGAAATAAAAACACTAAAAACATTTCACAATTGTATTACCATTTGATATGCATGGATATTTTATTAGAAATAAAAATTATTATCACTAAAATATAATAGTTAATTATCTCAACCGTAATAGTAATAGTAAATAACGATTATTTTATTTACCTAACGTTTCGCCAACTATCAGTTGGCTTTCCCAAAGTGTAGTGAAAATTATAATCATTTTTCACAGACTATACTCAGGTTATAAGTATTTTGGCAGACGAAAAGGCGACTCACGATCACCAGAAAAATTTCACTCCTATTGTTTGACGGCTGTGAATAGTTTGACAAAATGTCTACAGACGTATGGTGAACGGCAATGTGTATACCGCAGCGAAAGTGCAGCTCTTGGAGGGGTAAACATTCGATATTATTCATTAACAATTATTTTAGGGAGAGAACTAAAGCTTGGTTCCCACTGCAGACGCACAACGCAAGCGAGTCGACCAAAAGAAAAGCGCCAATTGGCATAATCCATCGCTGTGATTAGTCAACTCGCTTGCGTTGCATTAGACTTGCTCCAAGTCTGTATTGTCTTTTTTTTAATTTATTTGTTTTTATTTCGACCGCGATTTTTGTCTGAAAATACAGACTTGTGAAACACGTATAGAAATCGATTTGCAGACCGCAAGCATCCGATAAGAATGACGTAGGTTACGATACCGTATTTGGCTATATGGGGCGGGCGGTATGTAAATATGGATTTCGAATCAGCCAATGATCATTTTGTTTCAAAATAAAAAAGATCGAGTACTATACGAACAGTGCTGAATGTACGATCAAGACTGTTGAAATATAAAATCGTGTTGCCAAGTTGTTTTGTTTATTAATTGTTTAGTCCTTGGCCTAGGCCTCCTTCGTAGGTCCTACTCAACTCGCACGTATGACCTGCCGAATAAAACGCCAATAAGGTAGGCCTACATACCACCACCGGCACACAACAGGGCTACACCACCACACAGAACAGGACAGGGTCTGGGTGGGAATTAAATCAAAATATCTCCGCGTAATAAATGATCCATTCAATCAATGTTTGATTTGCGGAGAAGCTAACCTATCATATCAAGACGAGTTTTCATGTTCTTGGGAAAAATCCCATCAAATAATTACCAGACTACTAGGGATAAAATCATTTCTAGCCTTCAGAAACTTTCATCAATGTACCCATGGAGGTACCTTCATGATGTACCCAAGTACACATTGTCTAAACGTAAAATAGCGCATGCGCATCATCTTAGATGTTGAGTCTTTGAAATTCTGAAATATGAATATTAAAATAGTGTACGAGTGAGTAGCCAATCGCATGCAGCTGAAACTAGTCAACCGGATAATCGTATGCACCAAGAATTCTTGGTGTCAAACCACGTGACTTGTGCGTGTTTCCCCAGACGGAGTATCCAAAATCAAGTAGTAAACGTATGAAACGCCATATGTGCCAAAATATTTATCTTTTTACTAATATTAAGACAAAACTCCGTCTGGAACCCAGACTAGCGTTGCATCTACGTCCTTACGTTGCGCCCGAGTGGGAATCCAGCTTTCCGTCGCGCTTACGTTTCGTCTGTGGGGAAAAACCAATCAAACATAACTGTACCTTATGTTAAGTAGAGAACTAAAGCTTGGTTCACACTAGAGACGCACAACGCAAGCGAGATGACCAAAGAAAAGAGCGAGAGTTCAAATAATCCATCGCTGTGATTGGTCAAAGTGTGCGTTTCTGGGAACCAAAATCAAACATTATACACAAATGCATACGAATTTCTACGATACTGTTATATATTACACTGTAGATAATTAAATATTAACTTTTTTCAGAGAATTCATGTTGGATTATACAATATATTCGTTCGTGATTGGTTAAACGTTTTTCCTCATAAAAACCTGTATTTTCTTCGGACTGACGAGTGGATGAACTGTACAATTGCCTTTCCGAAAATCGTTGAGTTCTTAGAACTCGGTGAGTAACATTTTCTGCAGCTGTCATTAGGTTTATCGTAACTGACTATTGAAAGTCATCTAGATACGAGTCTCAGTGTATTGATTACTTTTGTATCCCTGTCTCACTCAGTTTCGAAGTAAAGAAAATGTATATGTGAACATAAGACCGACACACCGATATGACTTATAGGGCCTATAATATATATATTTATTTAGTTTCAAATCAAATAACCATTATAGCTTTTTATTTATTTTTTAAAAGTAAATTCCTAATATCTATATAACAAGCATAACCAAAACAAGACTATTCTTTTGTCACACAGGTGAAATGAGTAAAAAACAAATTGTTTCGATCTGCAATACTAGAAGAATGAATACGTTGACCGTTGCGAAACAAATCGGCCCTATGCTACCGAAAACACGAGCTTTACTAAATGAATTTTACAGACCGTATATGGAAGATTTGGCCACAGTTCTGCAAGACCCACGATATACTTGGAGTTAATTTCATTGAATCAAATATTCTTAATTTATCTTCGTTATCATCAAAGAAAAATCAGAATAAGGTCGATGAAAAGACTGAAAGACAAAACAAAAATCGAAATGAGCTTGATGATAGTGACCCTTAAAATTACGAGAAAATTGAAATATAAAAGTCAACAAGTATCATACTGATTAAAATTTTAAAAAATAGATAAACCTAAAACGAATAAGTGAACTGCTTATTAAAATGTAAAATGATAATATTACATTTTGTAATTCTCGGTTCAGTTGATTAAATACTTTATGTCCTTGTAACATGGTGGGACCAAACCCTATTAGTCACACAGGCTATTCACCCCTGACTCTCCCCGATGCCTACTTAACTTGGAACACTACATTCCTGAGGTGGGTCTTCCAAGGAAAGTCAATCAGGATGTGGTACCAAATTATAATTAGTCATCCTTCCTGTCCCCTTAATATAAATATATGTTTTGTAGTTAAGTTAGTTCGTTCGGGTATTGATTCTTGAGACTATAACATCAGTCAGAATCACTACGTTTCACCTTGTTTTATAATATTACTTATTGATTGAATAAATATTATATTTTGTACATTGAATAATTGTGTGCCATCGTTATTGTCTTGGCCCTCGACACGACTACCGTTACAGTCCTACACATGACACCGTATACACTTGTAAAAAGTATGCTTACGTTTTCTAAGTCTCAGTTAGTCGGCCGTTCCAAGAAAAAACAACGTAACTACAAAATGTTGCTTTTCGAGAAAAATTGAATTGAAGTTTGAGTGTTTGCATTTCAACAACAAATTATCGTAATGATGTGAAATTTTGCATGAGTATATATAAATAATAATTATTATTAAATACAAAATGTTAAATAATTTAAACAATTTGATCGAAAGTTATTACCACTTTTAACAGATACGTTGTTTTGCCTTGGAAATGACGTTCATAGAATGAAAGTCATTTCTGAGGCAAAACAACGTAACTGCGATATTCTGTGGCAAACAACGTAACTGTGGTCATTTCATGACAAAACAACGTAACTGTGATGATTTTAAAAACAATGGATTGAAACTCTTTTTGAACAACAGGGAGAGCTGGGATCACCAATGATGGCTAGAAACTAGGTTGGCTTAACAAAAAATGCATTTGAAGCTAGGCTTAGCCATTTGCATCTACTTAGGCCTATTTATGATATAGACTTATTATAGCCTACCTACTAGTCTGCTACTACAAGGCCTAGTACAACAATGCAAAGACGGCCGTCCTACTAGGATAGGCCTAGCCTACTTCCAACGACAGTACTGGGGTTCTAGGTTAGATTAGGTAGGTTTGTCAAAAATAATAGCCTAAATTTTTCGTAAATATAGTTAATTCTTAGAATAAATTTTAATACATTAAATTAGTTGTCTAGCGTAATAAGCCTAAATATCAGAATTATTTGTTTTTTGCTTAAAGATACGTGGTACTATCTCTAAAAATAATGATCTCTGAAACCTGAAATTTTTACAGGTTGTTCATAAATTTGTAATAATTCCCCAAATGTAAAAATCTCAAAATTGACACGAGTTACGTGGTTTTGCCTTGTCTGTCTGAACTGTCTAGACTGTCTGTCTAGACAAAACATAATTTAATTGATTATGACATACCACATTCATGTTCTTATACCTTTGATCATAACATCTCAGCTACATGTGAAAAGGACTTTTCCATCTTACATATCAATCCACGAAGTTTCAATAAAAACGTTGATCTGATTAGCACGTTCCTTCCTCACTAGTTTAAGCCATACCTTTTCGATTCTAGCTTTATCAGAAACCTGGTTTAAAGAGGATGGTTCCAATTTAATCCACATAGATAACTATAACTTGGTTAATACACCACGCTGTGGAAGAAGAAGTGGTGGTGTTGCTATCTATGTTCATAATACAATCTCATTTCGAATTCGGAATGATTTAAAATTAATTTACAAACCGTCTGAGCACTTTGATCATTCTGAATCTATCTTTATCGAAATAACAGTTCCCGGTAGGAAAAACATTGTCGTTGGCAATATCTATCGTGCTCATCGTACCAATAGTGAAACATTTTTTTATGATCTTACAAATTGTCTCACAAAAATTAATACTGAAGAAAAACAATGTTATATATCCGGTGATTTTAATCTTGACCTTCTACATTCTAATGACAATCACATTATTAATGAGTTCCTCTCTATTTTTTATAACCATAATATGTTTCCTCTTATCGATAGACCCACCAGAATTACCCCTTCAACAGCTTCCTTAATTGATAACATTTTCACTAACGTTTTTACTCATTATATAAAATCGGGTGTTGTTATTGCCGATGTTTCTGATCATTATCCTGTTTACCAAATCACTAAATCAACTCCAATTAGCAACGCAAATACCGCGAATAAAATTTCCACTCGTTTATTTAACCAAACTAGAATTCAACACTTTTTGAAAATTTAAGCTTGGTTGATTGGAGTTGTATTACTGATCTTGATTCTTCTGACCATGCATATAATGTTTTCATCGATAAATTCACAGAGGTCTACAATGTACATTTTCCCATCTCTAAACATTCCAACAACAATTCCCGGCGTCGTTGTATTCCTCAAAAACCTTGGATTACTTCGGCGATCCTAAAATCAATAACTCGAAAAGATAAATTATACAAAAAGTATGCAAGCAACCCTACTGAATCCAACAAAACGTCGTATGTTAATTATCGTAATAAACTTACTTCTTTAATCAGGATTTCTAAACAGCAATATTATGCTGAAAAGCTTGAGGAAACAAAATTTAATTCAAAACAGACTTGGAATGTTCTCAATAACATTATGGGTAGACAAAACAATAAACACATATCATCATTTTTTTAAATAAATGATATACATATATCTGATTCTCAAATTATTGCTGATAACTTTAATAATTACTTTGTCAACATCGGTCCTGAATACCTACGTAAAATTCCTCAATCTGATATTACTTTTAATTATTTTATAAATAACATAAAATCACCCGTTAGCTCTCTGTTTTTTTTACCAACTGATAAAGATGAAGTACTCACAATATTCAGAAATCTGAAATCTGGTGCTAGCAGCGGTTTCGATGACATTAAACCAGATATTATTAAATCTGTTGGGGAATTAATAGCATCTCCACTTGTTCATATTTTTAATTTATCACTAGCTACCGGTATTGTCCCGGAGAAGCTGAAAATTGCCAAGATAATTCCCGTCTTTAAACATGGTGAGACTGATAAATTTAGCAATTATAGGCCCATCTCGGTATTGCCCGTTTTCTCCAAAGTTTTAGAACGTATAATTCATAAAAGACTCTATAATTATTTTTCTCGATTTAACTTCTTGCAAGAGAACCAATTTGGTTTCCGCCAAAATATGTCTACTGAAATGGCTGTTCTACAAGCATATGATAACATAATCTCTGAATTAGATAAGAAAAAGCATGTTCTTGGGATATTTCTGGACCTTTCAAAGGCCTTTGACACCGTCAATCACGACATTCTCCTGTCGAAACTACAGCATTATGGTATACGTGGTGTTGCCTTTGATTGGTTCAGAAGTTACCTGACGGATAGAAAGCAATATATCTCTTTTAATTATCATAGTTCTTCTTCTTTAAACATTTGTTGTGGTGTTCCACAGGGCTCAATTTTAGGCCCGCTACTCTTTATTATTTACATTAATGATTTAGCAAACATCTGTAAACATTCCAATCTTATTTTATATGCAGATGACACTAACCTTTTAATTTCAGATAATGTTTTAAACCGTCTAGTTGATAATGTTAATTCCGATCTCTCGACTATCTCGAGTTTGTTTAAAGCAAATAAGTTATCGCTTAATGCTAATAAAACTAATTATATGATTTTTAAGAACAGATATAGTAACCGTGTTTACAATGACCTTAACAAATTGCAAATTTGTCTATAAGATTGTTCTTTTTCTCACTTTATGCACCCATTATATATATACTTTTCTGTCTGTACGTTTTTCTAGATGTTTTTAGGAACTTATATATGCGTCTGTCTTTTTCTGAGTTGTTTGTACACGCCGATTTC
This sequence comes from Antedon mediterranea, assembly GCF_964355755.1. Taxonomy (NCBI): domain Eukaryota; kingdom Metazoa; phylum Echinodermata; class Crinoidea; order Comatulida; family Antedonidae; genus Antedon; species Antedon mediterranea. The sequence continues at coordinate 29,730,680 of NC_092673.1, read as the reverse complement.
TGTATCAATATGTCTAGGCATAGGCCTAGGCCTAGGCCTGTATCAATTACAATATCCTACGCCAGGAATGAACTGTTGCGGCTCAGGCGTCACGATAGCCCGAAACCTGAAAACTATTGTCAGTTTCCACGGGAAGTCAAGTTAAGGAAAAGGGGTAAAGGTGGAGGTAATCGAAAGCGCCTTAGAAAACGTAAGTCTAAACCTCCACTTCCATCGATGATTTTAGGAAATGTGAGATCTCTGTCAAATAAAATCGACGAACTCCGAGCATGTTCTAAACACATGTTGAATACAGAGAAGCTTCAGTGATGTGTTTCACAGAGACATGGCTTAATAACAATATTATTATTGACAGCGAATTAGTACTAAGTAATTTTGAATTAGCTAGAGCGGATAGAACTGTAGAGTCGGGGAAAAAACGAGGAGGAGGAGTATGCTTTTATATAAATAAAGCATGGTGTAGTAACTGGAGGATACGTGAACAACTCTGTACGCCGGATATAGAATTACTGACCATAAGTGCAAGACCCTTCTATCTACCACGAGAATTTTCTCAAATTTTTCTTACAGTGCAGGGCCGTAGCCAGGATCTGTCAAGGGGGGGGGGGGGGTTCGGACACTAAGTATTTGGGTCACTGTCCCACTGTCACTGTGTTTCCCTTGTGGCCCGGGCAACAGCCTTAATTTCATACTAAATGTTGTTTCTGCCACTAAATTGAAATTGAGTTCCATTTCATCGTATACCATCCGGACACAGAACTTGATAGGCTTAGTCATAAAGTAGTTACAGAGTTGCAGGGCATTTTATCATTGTTGACTGTTTTGATATTAGCCTAATTGTTAAAACGACCTTCACAACCAAAATATTTCTTTGTAATAAAATCTATTTTAAATGGAACGCTACAAAAATAATCCTCTGCTTTATCAGAGCATGCATACCTAATAACCAGACAAGAACGTGTCTTTGTTATATTTTACTATCAATCTATTTTCAAGTCACGCAATCCATTTTCAACAATATAGTAGTATAATAACATTTTGATTGAATAGTGAGGGATTAGTTACAGTTTGACTTTGAATAAACAATTGGTAATTTACTGAAAATCCAAAATGAACTTGTGTTATAATACAAAAAAAATTATTCAATCAAAGAAACGCTCTACTACACATGAGAAATAGATGTCGGTCGATAAACTTCTGACGACGACTAAAACAACGACAATCAGCTAAATGTTAGTAATTTTATTTCATCTCTGGCTTGTTACATTTTTCATGACACATTACCGGACTTCCCCCTCCTCTCGCAATGAACGACAGTACAGATCCTCCCTATCTAGGCTCATGTATGTAGCATACTACTACGTTATTCACAAATTACGCACGCATAGCAGTGTTACTAGAACCATCACAGATTACCTCTAATGGATCAATCATTCACACATGATTTAAAAAATTCATCGACAAACGAAATATAGCCTATATTCATTCCTTTTAAATATTAAGCATATTGCCAAGGCTAATAATCGATTTGTCCATAATTATTGCGTTTTGCCGGGGGTTTTCCATAATCTAAGGCCAATGTTTAGGCCAAATCATAATTGTGCGTATAGTGTTGTATTTCCGATGCGTGTAGTACCCTATTTATCTTCATTTCCGTACGTTCGTCGTAAATAGGCCGAATTTCCGTAGTAATTTATAGACGTTCCAAAATTTGAACCGTGTTTGCTTCTTTCTGCAAATTTCCTATCATTATTTTCTTTGTTTTATTTTGAGTGTGGTTTAAAACAACACTTTTGTAGTGGATAAATGAAAATGAATTTTTGGAAAATGTGGTTTTGAACGAAAAAAAAATTATCATAAATTTACGTGCGAGAGTACTATTTGCGGCCATTTAGGGGTGTCATTTAACAATTTGCTTGCTCAAATACTCAGTGTCTACAGCCCTGGAGTCTTTGGGCAACCCTCTTAAAATAGTCCTGCGACCGCCCCTGATAGCTCTATCTATATTTATTTACAGTAATTTGTTGAGGAAACTAAATATATCAATGTAAATAGGTGGTATTGATACAGTTGAGTAGGCCTACGTATCGGCTGGTGGTCTAGAAAAAAATAATCGAATGCCATAGGCCTAATGTAAACTACAGTACATGATACCATAGATATTATAGTGTAATATATTAAATTCACTATAATCCTCTATGATGATGATACACTATACTTCATAGCCACACATAAATATTGTAGGTAACCGCCGCGTTCCATTTTTTGATGTACGTCGGAAGGCTATATACTTTATGCATGCTGACTGCCAGTGATCGAAACAATAGGTACGCGGTTGTCTAGCGGTGTTCTTTGTACGATTCGTTCGTGCCCAAGCTCGCGTCAATATCATGTTACATCCTGGGACCAAAAATTCGTATTATTTTTCAGGTGAAAATCGGCAACCAATTCATTTGTTTAACAATAAGGTATGAGTTATTCAAATGAGTTTACAAATTTTTCAATTTACAAACAACCTTTTGTATTGTGGGGCACGTATTTGGAGGATTTTCAGAGATGAGGGTGTGGTGAGGTATTGTGGATGTCGGGGATAGGGGTTCGCAGTCGGTTAAGGGGGAGGGGGGGTCGCTGTAAAGGGGGGTTCGCCCGAACCATAAACCCCCCCCCCCCTGGCTACGGGCCGCGATTTTTTTTTTCGTACATAAGTTGGGGACCCCCTCATGAAACGTCACAAAATAAACATGAATAATTCATCAGTTACATTTTCTTGTTCCGTCGTGTGCACCCAAGCGTATAGCAACAAGAAGCGATTACACAAGTGCGGTACGATTCTAGGCCTATCTCCGCTGTTGTTGCGGCGTGCGATTTCATAGAAGAATAGCGGCGTTTTGTGTGGATTGTCGAAATAATCAGCCTTTAGTTTATGGTGTTTTTAATATAATTTATTACTAAAGAATTACGTGTTAAAATTATAGTTTCTATTAATACTATTAGGCCTAATTATAGTCTTTAAACCCATGTCTATTCTAGTAGTAGCTGTGTGGGTGTGTGTGACGTGTGTGTGTTAGGTATGACACAATCCGAGTAACAAGTCAGCAAAATTAAACAATAAACATTACACAAAAATACATTTTTTATTCTCGTGGGTCTAAACTTCCCATCTCATGTGTTCATATACGCGCATTTTTAAAGTTCCTTTGAGTACATGCATATTGTTTGATAATAAAATAGCAGAATTAAAAAAATACAGTACACAAATTATACACATTCTTTATTCTTGTGGGTCTAAGCTTTCTTTGGACTATGTCCAATGAATTACTACTTAGTTTAATGTCTTGCCTAGTTGTCGATTAGCCTCGACTCGACACATTTTGTGTGAAGAAGAGTGCGCGAAGGCAATCACGTGAATTGACTTAGAATCCTAGGCCTACTGTAGAAAGTATCGTATCGCAGTTGTGTAAATCACTTCTTGTTGCTATACGCTTGGGTGCACACGGAACAACAAATTTAACTGATGAATTATTCATGTTTATTTTGTGACGTTTCATGAGGGGTCCCCAACTTACGAAAAAAAAAATCGCCTACGGGCCTGCAGTGTGCTACATACACCCAAATGCAAATATTGATAATGCGAGTGAGACTATTTCCAGTACTGTTCACCGGTATGAAACAATGGCACCGGACGCTCCACAAATAATTCTAGGAGACTTCAACAAATGCACTTTGAAGGATGTGCTACCTACTTATGAACAAGCAATCTCTGTAGAAACAAGAGGCAGTGCTACACTGGACTTATGCTACTGCAATGTGAAAAATGCATACACAAGCAAAATCTGTTCAAAACTTGGAAATTCTGATCATAACAATATACATATTATGCCAAAATACAAGACAAAATTAAAACAGTCAAAACCAGTAGTTATACAACAGCAGTTGTGGAGTACAGAGGTGGTTGAAAAGTTGCGTGGCTGTCTAGCATGTACTGATTGGGATATTATGCTCGATGTTGATGATATTCTTGATGTAAGGGTATCTACAATCTCAGCATACATATCCTTTTGTGTTGATATGGTTATACCTAAAGTAACAAAAAAGATATATGCAAATGAAAAACCATGGATCTCTAACCAACTAAGGAAACTGTTACAAGATAAGCGTATAGCGCATAGAGGAAAAGATACTCGTAAAGTCAAGGAAATTCAAAAGGAAATAAACAAGTGTATAAAAAATAGTAAACTGAAATACAAAAAAACACTAGAAAATAAATTTAAAGACAAAAATCCTAAAGCAGCATGGAAAGCAATTAAAACACTAACCGGCTACAAAGAAACCATATTGCGTGTACATGGAAGTGAGAACTTCGCTAATGACTTAAACAACTTTTTCTGTCGTTTTGAATCCGAGATATTAGTTATCAAAAATGAAAATGAAGACACAGAAATCCGCGAAAATGAGACTTCATTAGTAAACAATGCAGTCATAAATGTAGTTGATGTGCGTAATGTATTCGCCAAAGTAAAGCCTGGTAAAAGTACTGGCCCTGATGGAATTGGAAATCGTGTTATTAAATACTGCAACCAAGAGTTGGCACCGATATATACCAAACTTTTTAATGAGAGTTTAGCAAGTGGTACAGTGCCCAATCAATGGAAAACGGCCTGTATCTCACCTATTCCTAAGATAAAAAATCCCAAGGAACTTAATGACTATAGGCCAATAGCTATCACATCCAATGTTGGTAAGTGCCTAGAAAAGATTGTACTTAGGCAGTTGCTTGATCAGACCAAATTGTTTCTCGATCCTCTCCAATTTGCCTATCAGAGTAATAGAAGTGTTGAAGATGCTGTGCTCTTCCACTTACATAATATTTACCAACATTTAGATGTGCCTAAATCATATGTAAGATGTTTGTATATAGATTTTTCTAGTGCTTTTAATACCGTTGAACCTGGTTCATTAGTACGCAAACTTAAAGAAATGAACGTAAACGACACATTGACTTCATGGATATATAATTTCTTAACAAAAAGGTTCCAGTATGTTAAACTAAACGGTATTTTATCTGATAAAAGAACTGTTAGCATTGGCACGCCACAAGGGTCTGTTATCTCCCCAATGTTGTTTTCACTGTTCACCAGCAGTTTCAGAGCCAATTCAAATGAATGTTGTATAGTAAAATATGCAGATGACACAGTCATCACTGGATACATTACTGGCAATGATGAAACAAGCTATAGACAACTAGGATGTGATTTTTATCACTGGTGCTGCAATAACAACCTGAAACTAAACATAAAGAAAACAAAAGAAATGCAAATTGATTTTAGGAAAATTAAAGAACCCTTAGAACCTCTGATTATAAATGAAAATGACATTGAAGTAGTAAATGAGTACAAATATGATATCTGGGTTGACAATAAGCTAAATTGGATAAATAATGTAAATAAAGCCACATGCAAAGCCAACCAAAGGATGTTTATTTTAAGAAAAATGAAGTACCTACAAATTGACAAAACTATACTTAAATTTTTTTATAACTCTGTAATTCTCAGTGTAATACTTTTTTGTAATGTTTGTTTTTATGGTAATACAATGCAAAAAGATAAAATTAAACTTAATCGAATAGGAAATAGAGCAATTAGACTAGTAGGAGAGCACTTACCTGATGTTGAATCCTTGTATAAAGAAAATGTGTTAAAAAAAGTAAAAAGTATCATTGATGATGAAACACATCCTCTTCACAAACAATTTGCTCTCATGAATTCTGGCATAAGACTACGTGCACTTAATACCAAAACAAAACGGTTTAGGTGCTCGTTTGTACCTAATGCTATACACTTATATAACTCCAGAGTACAAAGGTAAAATGTAACCGATAATTTTTATCTAATTTTAACAATTTTTAGCCTCTTAACTTTTTGTGTGTGTTTTTGTAAATTGTATTTTATATTTTTGTATTTTGTCAGTTTTCAAATCACATTTCTGTTTTTTAAATGGACAATAAAGTATATATGACTATGACTATGACTATGACATTTTCATTGATAATAATAACATCTCTCGTGTAACTAGTTGTAAATTTCTTGGTGTAAAAATGGACGAATGCTTAACCTGGAATCAACATACAATCCATATTGCAAACTTAGTTTCAAAATATTCTGGTATTCTTTTTAGGCTAAAACCAATTTTACATGTAAATGTTCTATCATCCTTATACAAGACTCTAGTCCTTCCTCATATTCAATACTGCAGCTTGATTTGGGCTGACCACAATAACTGTCGCCTTGAAACTGTTTATCGCAAACAAAAGCGCATAATGCGTTTATGCACAAATTCTCAATTCCTTGAGCACTCACCACCATTATTTGCTAGTCTTAACAACTTAACTGTGTATGATATTCATAAGATATCAAAAGGTGTTTTCTTGTACAAATTTAAGAATAATTTATTACCAGCTAACTTTTCTAATTATTTTGTTAAAGTAAACTCAGTTCATAATTATGGCATCAGGTCCTTTGATACTTATCGTCCTTATAATTTTGTTACCGATATGGGTAGAAACACTATCAGAGGACATGGTCCAATTTTATGGAACAGTATTGATGCTTCTATTCGTAATTCATCAGCTGTCAAAGTATTTAAAAAGTTGTATAAAAATAATTTGCTCTTAACTTATCAATGAGTGTTACAAATATGTTTACATGTACATTGTTCTTTTGCTTTTTTGATTTTATCGCACTATCTTTGAGTTCATATGCCAACATGTTTAGCTGTATTGTCTCGTCCTGTGCTTCAATTATGTTTGTATCATGTATTAATTATTTTGTTAAGGTGGCCAAATACTGTACGAGCTTTGCTCTTTTTTGGTCATCCTTCCATTTTTGCTATATATTCATGACACTTGGTTATATTGGAAAATAAAAACTGAAACTGAATGTCTAGACTGTCTGTCTGTCTAGACTGACTGTCTGTCTGAACTGTCTAGACTGTCTAGAATGTCTGTCTGTCTGAACTGTCTAGACTGTATGTCTATCTAGACTGTCTGTCTGTCTAGACTGTCTGTCTGTCTGAACTGTCTAGACTGTCTGTCTAGACTGTCTGTCTGTCTGAACTGTCTAGACTGTCTGTCTGTCTGTCTAGACTGTCTGTCTGTCTGAACTGTCTATCTGTCTAGACTGACTGTCTATCTGTCTAGACTGTCTGTCTGAACTGTCTAGACTGTCTGTCTGTCTGTCTAGACTGTCTGTCTGTCTGAACTGTCTAGACTGCCTGTCTGTCTAGACTGTCTGTCTCTCTGAACTGTCTATGCTTTTTGTCTGTCTAGACTGTCTGTCTGTCTGAACTGTCTAGACTGTCTGTCTGTCTAGACTGTATGTCTGTCTGTCTGAACTGTCTGTCTGTCTGAACTGTCTGACTGTCTAGACTGTGTCTTTCTAGACTGTCTGTCTGTCTGTCTGAACTGTCTAGACTGTCTGTCTGTCTAGACTGTTTGTCTGTCTGAACTGTCTAGACTGTCTGTCTGTCTGTCTAGACTGCCTGTCTGTCTGAACTGTCTAGACTGTCTGTCTGTCTGTCTGAACTTTCTAGGCTGTCTGTCTGTCTAGACTGTCTGTCTGTCTGAACTGTCTAGACTGTCTGTCTGTCTGTCTAGACTGTCTGTCTGTCTGAACTGGCTTTCTGTCTAGACTGTCTCTCTGTCTGAACTGTCTAGACTGTCTGTCTGTCTGAACTGTCTAGAATGTCTGTCTTTCTAGACTGACTGTCTGTCTGTGTCTGAACTGTCTAGACTGTCTGTCTGTCTAGACTGTCTATCTGTCTGAACTGTCTAGACTGTCTGTGTGTCTAGACTGTCTGTCTGTCTGAACTGTCTAGACTGACTGTCTGTCTAGACTGTCTGTCTGTCTGAACTGTCCAGACTGTCTGTCTGTCTGTCTGAACTGTCTAGACTGTCTGTCTGTCTAGACTGTCTGTCTGTCTGAACTGTCTAGACTGTCTGTCTGTCTAGTGTAATATAATGTTGCGTTGTTGAGGTACTAATGAAAGACTCTTACTCGCTTGACTGTCGTAACACTATATTGTTTATTCAGTATAATACTTCAGTACAATATACAACTATAAGTATAGATAAGGAACGCGGAGGATCAATGATGCTGTCGGTGAGGTGTGAAGTGTGTTAGTCTGCTTCTGGAGAAGTGGCTGTAAGGTGTGTCTGGGCTCTTCTGAAACTTGGGGGTATATTGGCTCAGTTCATTTGCATAATGTCATTACGTAATCTTAGAGGTTACTGATTGGTTCTAAGTTGATCCAGGGGTGTTTAAGTGGGAATGATTGATCTTATCTGGGGAGGTTACAATGATGAATTGGCCCTGTCAAATCTCTGCTTAAAACTGTCAGTATCTAATTGTTTTACGATGGGAACGGTCACAAAATTAAGCTAAGTGTTTTCTTTAGGGATTCAATTATAAACTAAATGGTCATTAAAACATCTGGACAAACTCTCCTTTGGACTTTCTGGGTCAAGTTTGTGAACCTATTTGAATTCCGATACAAAGGTCAATTTCTTAAATATAAAAGTATATCGTTATATCACATCCCTCTGTTTCCCTTTTTTTTTTTCTAATCTATTTAACATATAAAAATGGTTATAATAGTGGCATGCAAAATTAAAGTTATATAAAAGAAAAAAAACATTATTATACATATAAGCAAAAATTGAGTTAGCCAAAACCATTGACTCCGAAGTGTAACCTTATCACTTTCACTCTCTCTCTTCTCTCTCTTAAAAAAAATGAAATTAAAAATGAATTTGGTATAAAATTCGCGTAAATCAAACATAAATCAGTTAAAAATAAAATTACAAAACTTAAAAATAGTATGTTACATTGGACATACATCAATCAAATTGTGCGACAACTCATCGCGTTCTAATGGTCTTCAAACATAAATCATCAAATTAAAACATAAAACTCAAGAAACTGTGGCTGATTAGCCTAAAATCAAAATATCAAACTTAATCACTTAAAACTTTAAAAGAAACAAATGTGTGTGTCCCGTTGACACAAACTTATCCACAATATATCGTTATCGTCACAACTTTATCGATTTAAGCATTTATATTTACAGGTAATTACGATTTCAATCGGTCGACAAATTCGACTTTTGTACTCAATGTCAACAAAATTACAATTAAAAGTACTAAGAAAATCTCCTGTTCTTGTATATCAATTAATTAATGCTTGAGATTAACGACTCAAAGGTTAAACAAAATATTTGTTACAAAATGATTGTCGTTCTTTTCAATATCTCAATATATCGATCATCAAAATTCAAAATTAATCTTTATCAAACTCGTTACAAAATCAATACTTAAACATAAATTCAATTCTCTTTTAACTGAAATCACATCATTATTAAACAAATCTCATCAAAAATACGTAGACTATGCTATCAATAATTTAGCAAATGTCGTAATTAAAAAAAATTTCTTGCAAAAAATTAAATCAGTAACTTGTTGCATTATACAAACGTTTTATGAATCGTTTTGGCGATCCACTTATCGGTATCTGTTTATCATTAATAATCTCTTTAATTAAATTATCTGTATCGTTATATCTGTCAATATTCCACCAAAATTTGCGATCATTAGATTCGTGTTTTGTTTCATCAGTGTTACGTTTGGCTGAAGTCGGTTTAGAATATGAAACTAAAACTTGGAAATGTCCTGCTTTAAATCTACCTCGGTTTAATGTCATATTTAAATCATTAGGTGCTGTCATAATTAGATTAGTTTGTTCCTTTATTTGTTCTTCTTTCATTTGGAATGGGGCTGCTAATCCCATGTTATTCTCTACACAGTCAAAGTAAGGTTGCAAGTTAAGGGGTTCTACTTTAGTTGGATGTGTAAGGGTATCTGATTGCAATTGGGCTGGTGTCCTATCATGTTCGTCGATAAATTAAACATTGTTTTCGTCATTTACTACGTTAACGGTGTTCTGAATTTTCTCATTATTATTATCGGCGGGTTTATTCAACAATTATTTTAACAATTTAAAAAAACAATTTTAGTGTGTATATATATGTAAACTCTCACTTTTTCAATCAAGGTTACAAATCAAAAATCAAAATGGTTTTGACTTACCCCAAATGCTTCGGATCCAATTAAAAATGAATTAAAGGAAAGCAAAAAAGTGTTCAAAAATGTCTAAATGTTCAAACAACGAATTAAAGAAATGTTAAAGGTGCTCATCAATGTTCAAATTTTCAAACAACGAATTAAAAAAAATGCGAAAGGTGTTCATCAATGTTCAAAAAAGTAAATGTTAAAAAAAACGATCGAAAAAAAAACGGCGTGAAGTTGAAAGTCTCTAAACGAAACAGTTCTTGTCCGCTTGCTTCTGTTTTGATTCTTCTTGGGTCTTCCTCGATTATCTTCTTTGTCTTTATCCAATGGTTATAATTTCATAAAATTTCTGCTTGTCTCGATCTCATTCAAATATATAATTTCAGCTTGTCTTTTGTGTCTTCTTCGATTATCTTCTTTGTCTTCATCCAATGGTAATAATTTGATAAAATTTCTGCTTGTCTCGATCTCATTCAAATATAATTTCAGCTTGTCTTTTGAGTCAAAGTAAATTTCTCTCCTATCAAACAAATATGGTTATTTTTGTCTTTGTCTTCGTCTTCGTGTCTTGTTAAGTGTTTATTTCTTGTTTTCTCACTCCGTTCCTTATGAAATTTGGGTCTTCCACCATGTAATATAATGTTGTGTTGTTGAGGTACTAATGAAAGACTCTTACTCGCTTGACTGTCGTAACACTATATTGTTTATTCAGTATAATACTTCAGTACAATATACAACTATAAGTATAGATAAGGAACGCGGAGGATCAATGATGCTGTCGGTGAGGTGTGAAGTGTGTTAGTCTGCTTCTGGAGAAGTGGCTGTAAGGTGTGTCTGGGCTCTTCTGAAACTTGGGGGTATATTGGCTCAGTTCATTTGCATAATGTCATTACGTAATCTTAGAGGTTACTGATTGGTTCTAAGTTGATCCAGGGGTGTTTAAGTGGGAATGATTGATCTTATCTGGGGAGGTTACAATGATGAATTGGCCCTGTCAAATCTCTGCTTAAAACTGTCAGTATCTAATTGTTTTACGATGGGAACGGTCACAAAATTAAGCTAAGTGTTTTCTTTAGGGATTCAATTATAAACTAAATGGTCATTAAAACATCTGGACAAACTCTCCTTTGGACTTTCTGGGTCAAGTTTGTGAACCTATTTGAATTCCGATACAAAGGTCAATTTCTTAAATATAAAAGTATATCGTTATATCACACTAGGCTTGAGAGACAGGCCAGAAAGGCTAAACACACAAGCCAGAAAGACTAGACAGACAGGCTAGAGAGGCTAGACAGACAGGCTATAGAGGCTAGACAGACAGGCTAGACAGGCTAGATAGACAGGCTAGACAGATAGGCTAGACAGACAGGCTAGACAGACAGGCTAGACAAACAGTCAAGTCAGACATGCTAGACAGACAGATTTAGACAGATAGGTTAGACAGACAGGCTAGACAGACAGGCTAGACAGACAGGCTAGACAGACAGGCTAGACAGACAGGCTAGAGAGAAAGGTCAGGAAGACTAGACAGACAGGCTAGACAGGCTAGACAGACATACAGGCTAGACAGACAGACTAGATAGACAGACAGGCTAGACAGACAGACAAGCCAGACAGACAGACAGCCCAGACAGACTAGACAGACAGGCCAGACAGGCTAGACAGAGAGGCCAGACAGGCCAAACAGACAGGCTAGAGAGGCTAGACAGACAGGCTATAGAGGCAAAACAGACAAGCTAGACAGACAGGCTAGACAGACTAGACAGGCTAGACACACAGACAGGCTAGACAGACAGACAGGCCAGACAGCCTAGACAGACAGGCTAGAGAGACAGGCCAGACAGCCTAGACAGACAGACTAGAAAGTCAGGCTAGACAGACAGACAGACTAGACAGACAAGCAGGCTAGACAGACAGACAGACAGGCTTGACAGACAGACAGGCTAGAGAGACAGACAAACAGACAGGCTAGACAGACAGACTAGACAGGCTAGACAGACAGGCCAGACAGACAGCCCATACAGGCCAGACAGACAGCCCATACAGGCTAGACAGACAGGCCAGAAAGGCTAGACAGACAGACAGGCTAGAGTCTAGTATTAATATTTTTCAAGCTGCTGCTTTAGCCAGCTACGTTCCAAGAGGAGTACTCATTCAGAAGCTAAAGCAAGCAGCAGTTATAGTTCTAGAGGCCGACGTTTTGATAATTTGTAAACTAGGATGGGTCATGCTAAAATTACAAACCCAAAAACAGGTCTGGGACTATATGAACAAATTTGCTGATAATACAGTAGATGCAGTAGACAGTAATCTGTAAAATCTTGTTCAATAAATAATGACTTTGTTTTTGCTGTCAACCTAGGCAAGTATTATAAATAATTCACTGTCAAATAATCAAAACATTATTTCTGCTATTTACAATGAGTCCCATTTGACGTATATTATAGAATACTGTAATTCGCTGTCAGATAATCATTGAATTATTATCAAACAGTCCATATAATAGTAAAGTTTTTGTTTGTAATACTAATAGGATACAATTTGTTCAGCAATCTATTTGAGCATTTAGTCTTGACCTTAGTAATAAAATAAACTGAAGTGACAGAATTGTGTCTAGTTTAGTATAATAAAGTAATATTATTTAGACATCATTTTTATTTAAATTATTTAATAAGCACATCATCTTTTACAGATTCAGTATTTTTTATTTTTCAATTTCAATTGCACAATTATGACATATCAAAGTATGAATTCTTGTTGTATTTTACTTCAAATACAAAAGTTATTCACTTCTGTAACAAAAAAAATTAAATTTATTCACGACACACGTATAAAAAGAGAAAAGAAACCTTGTTTTTATTTATTTGATTTACATTTTGAACAGGCAAATGCAAAAATAAGTAATGTGGAATTAAACATAGACAACTTTTAATTGTTGAATCTTTATTTTTAGTATAATTATTATTTACTATTGATATACTAACAGTACAGTATTTCATGTCAGCATAGTTTTTTCTATTTGTTATTTAAACATTGTAGAATATCTGCACATCACATTAAACCTTGTGTATTTAGTAGAGTACTGACTAATCAAACTGTAATTACAGAATACGCGATTACCGATATAGGGATGTAAACTGAAATAATATTTTGATCCGACATGTGTTTACTGATTATTTAAAGTTGACACCCCCGTAGCAAATGGACTCAACCATGTTGTGCAATTTGTACACAAACACACGAGGCCCATCCCAGAACCCCCCAATTGAGCAGTATACTGTAAGTCTTTAGTTGTTTTTACGTATATTAGTTACTGCGTATATTGAAATTATTAAAATGCTTTTATTGTTTGCAAAGTAAGCAAGCAATTCAAGTAAATTATTTGAATAAAATGAAAGTATAAACATAGCTGTAATAGATAGATATTTAGCCTTAGGTAGCTAGGCCTCGCGATCTGATCAGCAACCACGCGAGGACCGCCAAAGTAGTAAAGTAGTAATTTATACTTATAGGCCCACTCTTTAGTGGCAGTTTTTTGGGGGCCGGTAGAAAGATAGTGGTGCTTCTGATGGATGATTTTAGGGGTCGATTGGCCTATGTTATCGTATATTTAAAAAAATTAGAACCCAGTAATACTAATAGTAAATAATAAGGTACGCTTTTAAAAATAACCTTGTATTTGTAATATGTTTTGTTTTTAATTTTTATAATATACATAAAACAGGACAACTTCAGATTATCATGGCTGCAGCTTGTAAGTTGGCATTTATAGTTCTAAGGACACCTATTGGTCGTGTGTCGGTAACAGCCTGTCAAGTTGGTGTACATGAAATCCACCTGACAGGTACAGATGAACTCAACAACAACATGTACGTTTTTATGTATATCACTTTTATTTGATCTAAATGTAACATCTCGTGGCCAGAATTCAAATTGCTAGTTACAAATTACATTAGTACCTACTGTATTAAAATTAAATATAAAAAGAAAAATGAATAAATTAAAGAGAAATAAAGAGTCTGAGAGGAGGGTATCCCATGTTAACATTTGGGTTATTTGACAGAATAGCCACCATTTTTTAAAATGAGTATGTTTTAAAATAATAAAATCTTAAATTTTTGTATAGCTCGTCAGTGAGTGTTGTAGAGGGCAAAGGAGATTCTAATGACGCAATGTCGGCTACTGTTAATTGGTTAAAAACGTACTTCACTGATCTTCCAAAAGCTAGAAAATTGCCATTACCAACTCTGCATCTTCCAGACAAAAATCCAGGTAACCATCCCATTCTTAACCCTGCCCATTAATATGAATGTCCAAGCAAAATAATTTGTTCTCTAGGTTCAAGCATGGAGGTATAAAATCAAGGACCTTATTAAAGTATGTGTACCAAACCGAACCCAGATCTCTAAAAACTTCCAGTACTGTATGTGCGAATTTTTATAGTCCCTGGAATATTATTTTTAATTTGTTTCATGTAACTCATTTTTACTAGCAAGGTACAATTTACTTCACTCATGAGAAGTTACTCGTTCCGACCTCTAACAACTAACAAATGATGTGCAAATCTATTGTATGTAAGTGCCATTAACGATATTGTTTTTCTTGTTTTATATAGATTCTTTCCATTATAAGGTTTGGATGAAACTTCTGAATGATGTACCTTGTGGTGAAACAGTTTCTTACGGAAAACTAGCTGAGATGTCTGGAAACATGAAGGCTAGCAGGGCAGTTGGCGGAGCTATGAGAAGTAACCCCACCCCTTTGATAGTGCCTTGTCATCGTGTGACAAAGAGCGATGGTAAATTAGGTAGTTACATGTCTGGTAAAGGAGATGTTATTAAACGATGGCTACTGGAGCATGAAGGAGCACGCCTTGTCTCATGATCACCTCGCCTTTCTGCCCATCACTCTATTGTACAATCTTTTGCAGCTGTTGTGTATTGCCCACCTTGCTTGCTTCTACCTCTCATTGTCTCTCCTAGATGTTACATGGGTGTACTCTTATGTAATTACTGTATCATATTTTTTATTCTCAAAATAAAGAAAACCAGATTTTAATGACTTTCCTAGTACTGTAGGAATTTAAACTATTTTTAGTCATACCCCTTTCACACCAAAAGTAAACTCTGGAGTTGATGCCTCGGTGTTGGTATTTTAAAAACCCAGGTGTTGCTAGGTTGGTGTTCTCCGGGGTTGGTCTCCGGAGATCGCTGCATAGTTTGGTGTGAATCAGACACAGACTCAACACAACTTATATCATACTTAATATTTATTGATTCAATACAGATGATACAACATTGATGATGACATGAGCAAATGCAGTTGTTTTGTAGATGATCTTCACACTCTGTGGCATCAAAAAGTCCTTAATGAATGTTTCAATTCAAAATAAATTTTATAGTAGCTAAGGTTTTATCTAAAAATGTCCCTTATCAAGCCAAATAAATATTTTCAGCTTAATTCCTGTCCCCTTTCTTTATTTTGTTCACGTAATTCCGTCCAGGCCGTGTCTTCTGGTAGCACTATTTTACCAGTTTTGTTGATGAGGAAGTTGTAATTCTTTTTGCTATCTATGGCTTCTTCAATTCTTTCAGTCATGTTTTCCAGAGTGATAAAATTCTTGCTAGCCTCCTGCAAAAAAAAACAACATCATATTACTGTACATTAATACCATGATGATTAAAAAGAAAAACGTTGAAAGAGCTCCCAACTGGGAAAAATTAATACCAAGGCACACTTCCATGATTATTTGACTTGGGCGGGCTACAGTAAAGCTATAAAACAAACTACAGCTTAGATGCCAACACCACATTTGAATCTGGAATTTTACTGCTTTTCTTGAACCGAAAAATACATACAAACAGTCCTTACTTTTTCCATCTTTACAATCTTTTCTAATTCTGAAATTGTCTTTGAATGTTCTTCTTCTGCCTTCATCATTTCATTCAGTATAATTTCTTCCTTCACCTTGTCTTCCTCTGCAAATCTAGCATCTCTAAAAATATTAAATAAAACATTACAAATTTGACAAGATCTACTAAATATGATTCAGATAAACAGATTTTGATATCTAGGGTATGCGTTATTATACCTCAATGCTTTTGTCTTTTTATTTTCTTCTTCATTCCATAACATTAATCTCTTGTGCTCATCATCAACTGCAATATCCGTTGTGTTTGCACTTCCAACTTGTTTTTTCCGTAATTTTAAATTTGGAAAATCTTCTAAGAACAATAAACTGAAATATAAAAATAAAGTGTAATTATTTAACATAAACATTAAAAAACATGTAAGCTAGTAAAAACAAGTGATGCTAATAAATATAGGCCTAGGCAAATTATAAATGTCCAGAATGGAAAAAAGTTTCAGCCAGTAACAATTATATATAATAAACAGGCACCTACTGTACTCTGCTGCTCTGGGGGACTACGAAAGTATTTTCTCTGTCTCTGTAGTGTAAGGTCATTAGTAGTAGAACATTTAAAAAGCAATAATTACCGCAATGATTTCATGGTTGTTCTATGATGGTCGAAACTGGTCTTTAAAAACTTATATTCCCATGGATCTATCGGTGTCCGCTCTTTGACACGACCGATTTTCGATTTATTGATGGGGTTCGTTCTCATCTTTCTCCATCGTACTTGCTGAACCAGAACTGCAGAACGATTAACCGCTTCGTAGGCAGCCTTGATATCGAACAGTCGTTTAAGCGAGCCTTGGATTCTCTCCATCCTTTAAAAAAAAACTATGATTAATCTATGAATACAAAAAGTAACAGTTAAAAGGCTCAATTTAATGTGTACATTATAGGCCTAGACCGAAACTCTCAATCGTCCATGCTGAATATGTCTCCCTCTTCGTTCTTATTGAAGAGTTTGTCTGTTCGTTAATAAATGTATTTCTCTTCTCCACTGCACTAGCTGATTCACATTGATTTGGAAATAACTTGGATACCGTAGCCGATTACAAAAATGATGGTAAGATTTAAAATCCATGGAAATCAAGCTTATTACTTTCTCAAAAGTATTGATACTTCTATAATAATATAATCTGTTCTTTTTGGGTATTTTAAAATGTATTTTTGTAGGAATATACCAAATTAAAAAAATATATGATTCTAGAATCTTCTATGATATCTCGCCTATTGGTCCAGGACGACGAAGAGGATGGGCACCCAAGTTTTGAACTCTCCATGCTTCTGTCGGTCATCATGGCCTAGTTAGGCCGCCTAGCCTATAGTCATAGATGTAGTAGGCTACGTAACTACCCTTCAAAATAATAATAATAATAATAATCCAAAAATTAAAAAAAGAAATATGAAATTCATTGTTTATTGTTGACTGGTCCAGGTGGAATGACAAACCAAAAAAGGAGGCTGCAGTGCTTTTTAATTTTTTAAATAATTATTAAAAACCCACACTGCCTGACCCCCTCTGTTGCTCTGTCTGGTGGGTTGTAACAAAGAATATATATCACAAGAATGAGTATTCCGCGATTTTCCCTGTAACAGTAATATTGTCCATGTTAGGGACTGGCATGTATTTTTCAATTTATCTTTCTGCATTTGAATAGTGTTCAGTTTGAAAGAGTATATAATCGTAAGCATTTTAAACTTTAAATCAACAAAATTGATTGAGTATTTCGAAAGTTATGAATAAAATAAGGTGTAAAAATTTGGCACCATCACTATCCTTTGTTTACATAGGAATCCCCACCCCGCGTTTGTGACCTTGTACACAAATAGTCACTGGGTGAAAATACTACTAAAACACATATAAATACATTTTATGAACATATTTTTAATTAGAAAGTTGATGGTGACAAATATATATTTGCATAGTACCACATTTTGTTTGGAAATTGTGTCAAAATCACAAAAATAAGATAGAAAGTACTTATTTTATGTTTACCCTCTCCCCGGACTGCGCGAATGTCCCGGAGGAATACCCCCACCTCAGCCAGGCTGTGTGATGACGTCATCAGGCACTTCGCGGCCTAGAATTGCTTACTCACCTAGCATCAGGTAATTAAAAACCTTTTGTGATCCAATATAGGTGATATTTATGTAAAACCAAAGGCGTACACTGTTAAAATATAAATATATCTAAAATATATAAGCAAAATCCCAAAATATTAGGCATGTTTTCGATTTTTTCTGATTTTACTAACATTTCGAGCCCAAAATAAAATGTCATCGCGAAGACATGTGGGCAAAGGAATTTCAAATTTTTCATCGGAATTTTCCGGAAAAGATCGTACAGTCATTCGTTTTTTCTGAATAGCCAATCAGAGTTCGTAAATGCATGCGCAAGTTGACCCCCTTTTAACAGGTTAAGGGTCACACTTGTCTATTCCCTAAAGATGTCTGCTGCCCTCTAGCGGTTTTGCTAGTCGCTATCCATGTGGTAGGGCGCCGCCATAAGTGTGGATGTATCTGGGATGTATACAACTTTTTGTGACAGTTTCACTAATCAAAGGCTGGACCACCGGTAGTATTTTCATGATAAAAAATGTTATCAACTACATGCCAACATCATGTTAAATACTATTTAGATATTTAATTGTTCGTTTTATGCAATTTATTTAGTAAAAACTGCCGTATAAACAGTTTGCTTTATCAACCGGGCGCTACGATAGCGTGACCGGGCGTGTTGGTGTTTACGCGTTTTCACGTAGGATAGTTTAATAATATTCCTATATTTAACTTGTTTCTGGTAAAACAAATAAATGTTAATGACATTTAACATTTTTTCCTATTAATAACATGTATCTTATACTAATTTATATCATAAAAACAATACTTAATTTACCGGGCGTAGAGTAGTACACGGCAATGGTAAAGAATAGGCCGTGCTGAGAAACGATTCATTGATTTTTGGTGTTGCTGTGTTAGGCCTTTTTTGTGAACTAAATTAGCATGTTAGTAAATAATTGTCTGTAAAAGTGAATGTACATTAGTTTGTTAATAAATATGTATTATAAAATAGTTTACAATTGCAAAACTATTATCATAATTCTATTTAATGTGACATGTATAATATCTATTAAATCAAGTCTTATTTAGTATGTATACATCCGCCCTTATGAGGGCGGGCATCACTCTCTGGAGCTCTCTGTTACAAATTTCTCATGCAAAAATCGCGGAATACTCATTCTTGTGATATATATTCTTTGGTTGTAATAATATTAGGAGGCTAGCGTGCCCTAAACCTAGATTAGTTGATTATTATAGGCATAGGCCTAGCCTGCCATTTCAAAAACTAATAAAAATATACGCCGTGGTTAGGATTCCGGCACCGGAACTCAACTGCCCACCGTTAGGGAATCCGACGCGCTATTGCGCATGCCCAGAGCTCTGGTAGCGACTAGCAAAACCGCTAGAGGGCAGCAGACATCTTTAGGGAATAGACAAGTGTGACCCTTAACCTGTTAAAAAGGGGTCAACTTGCGCATGAATTTACGAACTCTGATTGGCTATTCAGAAAAAACGAATGACTGTACGATCTTCGGAAAATTCCGATGAAAAATTTGAAATTCCTTTGCCCACATGTCTTCGCGATGACTTTTTATTTTGGGCTCGAAATGTTAGTAAAATCAGAAAAAATCGAAAATATGCCTAATATTTTGGGATTTTGCTTATATATTTTAGATATATTTATATTTTAACAGTGTACGGCTTTGGTTTTACATAAATATCACCTATATTGGATCACAAAAGGTTTTAAATCACCTGATGCTAGGTGAGTAAGCAATTCTAGGCCGCGAAGTGCCTGATGACGTCATCACACAGCCTGGCTGAGGTGGGGGTATTCCTCCGGGACATTCGCGCAGTCCGGGGAGAGGGTAAACATAAAATAAGTACTTTCTATCTTATTTTTGTGATTTTGACACAATTTCCAAACAAAATGTGGTACTATGCAAATATATATTTGTCACCATCAACTTTCTAATTAAAAATATGTTCATAAAATGTATTTATACTGTATGTGTTTTAGTAGTATTTTCACCCAGTGACTATTTGTGTACAAGGTCACAAACGCGGGGTGGGGATTCCTATGTAAACAAAGGATAGCGATGGTGCCAAATTTTTACACCTTATTTTATTCATAACTTTCGAAATACTCAATCAATTTTGTTGATTTAAAGTTTAAAATGCTTATGATTATATACTCTTTCAAACTGAACACTATTTAAATGCAGAAAGATAAATTGAAAAATATATGCCAGTCCCTAGCTCTGGGAAGTGAATTATAGCTTGCACTAATAGTGCCACACCACCACCACACCACGGAGAGTCCGAGTGTTATAGGGATTTATTGTAGCCTAGATAGTCGTTGCGCGAGCGAGAGAGCGATGGATGAAACTTGGCCTATGCCATACATGAATTAATAATTAAAATACGACTACGCCACGCGTTAAAATAATTATAATGATATTAATAAGTATCAGTATCTATCTAAGAATCGTAATGCTGTTTTTAGCGTTGCGACCCTGACTTCCCGAACAGTTTTTTCACATCCACGCGGTGGCTGCCGTCAACAAATCAACTTGTGATTGCATGTTGTTATGTACAGTATAATGCGTTATGAAAAATCATAAAACTAGTCATGTAATTATATATTCATAATGATATGAATTTTATATATGAATGAAGCAACCACTTTTTAATTACAAAATAAATACTATAGGCCCATTGGTTACTTCTAACTGGTAGCCCTAGCCTAGATTATAGTGGATCCCATATTCGTAGGCATCTAACTAGGCTAGTTCGCCGTGTGGCGCAGCTATTAAATGATCCATCGCTGTTGATGTATAGAGTCACCGATTACCTCGCTCTGGGCATGCGCAATAGCGTGTCGGATTCCCTAACGCTGGGCAGTTGAGTTCCGGTGCCGGAATCCTAACCACGGCGAAAAATATACACCACAGTTTGTTTAACCATGATAATAATGCATTTGGAATAGCTGCTTTATAACCTACAGTAGAACCTGTGTTTTACGTACCCTGATTTTACGTTCCCTTGATTTTACATACGCTTAAAATAACCGATGACGTCATCATTTTCTTACATTGAGGGCGCAATTTAACAACAACAAAGCACAACAAAGCTATGGCTGTGTGTTTGAGACAAGCTACGCACGTGCATTTAAGCAGCGACTGTTTTTATTGATAGAAAATACAAGAACATTGATATTTTACACTTTATTTAAACATCTCACAGCCTGTATATACAGTACTGTACTTTTCTAGTTAGGCCTCACATCTTGCTAGGCCTGCTAGCCTGGCCTGAATAGTCTAGGCAAGGCCTAGCTAGTGACAACCTGCATGCTGTTCAGTAAAGTAGACAAACAGGGTAGCCTTTATAGCTACGATCTCTACGTATTTGGGGCAGCCCGCGAAATTTACCTCGGCATTCGGCAATGCCGAGGTAAATGCCGAGGTCCTGCTAGCTTACCACGGCATTGATTTGCCGGGGCTCTTTTTATTGATTTAGGCCTACCACATACACAGCAAATAGATAGTTTTATGCCTACTGTATTACAGTTTTTTTCAAATTTACCTTCGTTACAAGTGAATTAAATATATCTTTAAATATTTGTACTGTACGTTGGAGCTATTATTAGGCCTAGGCCTAGACCGCTCCGGCGTTTACAACAACAACGAACCACGCTCAGCAGCTCTATCGTCGTATGATGTGAGTTTAGTGAGGCATGACAAATCACATGACTTATTGTTACTTGGCTGATCTGAGAGAATGGAAGAGTCCAACTTGTATTGGGGATTGAAAACCACGTGGTTTGTTTGCGTGGTTATTATTTAGAGAGCAAGCCGCGCCGCAAATGCGCTGTACATTATAACACAGCTATTTTTAGGTACAGTACAGTTAATGTGTGTGTGATTGAATACTAAAAAAAGCTTTGGGGGCTGAACAAAAAAAATGCCGACGTGTTGCCGAGGTGGGCTTCGTTTACGTCGGCATTTTTTTGCCGAGGTCATTTCGTCCCAATTTCGAGGGCTGTTGGGGTCAATTTAAGGTCAACCTTGATTTTACGAATCCTTTGTTTTACGTACGCCTTTCGGTCCCGTACCGTACGTAAAATGGAGGTTCTACTGTACTGTACATACAGGCTTCGTTCAAACAATACGAATGGATTTTGGCAAGCTGTGTCTAAATTATACATGATTGAGTTGACTGGGGTTAATGAGAAGTGAAATGACAAGCTGTTACCAAAAAACACCTTTCTTCAGGCATTGCACATTTATTTTTCCATTCAAATCATGAAAAGTTTAAAAAGATATGAAACTTCAGATAAGTGGGTATCATCCGTTGCCTAAACATAAAAGACTAACCTAGGTGCAGAAAAAGTTTGTTTGCATAATTTTGCCCATGTTCGATATTGGGTTTCTGATTAAGTAATCTCTCAACAAAAGGCAAAAGTTTCAGTTCTTTTCCAGTTAATTATGATTAGATGAATAAAATTTTTTTTATAAATAATAAACAACAAAGTAAATTAACAAATATTGACCGATAAAAATAAATGATTTTGATTTACGTTATGACCATGCTATGAGATAAAAAACAACCTACCAAATGTAATCACCATTCTTTCTTGATACATACAGTAATGTATTAAGTATTGATTTAATCGCAGTTTGCAGAAACAGACATTCCTCCATTGAAAGTATCGATTTTGTGTTCTTTATTCAGCAACCACAAATAATTCTGTTGAAAGAAGGGACTGAGGCGTCTCAAGGAAAATCTCAAGTTGTTAGTAACATCACAGCATGTCAAGTGGTAGCAGATGCAGTGCGTACTACCCTAGGCCCAAGGGGGATGGATAAGCTCATCGCACAGGGTGGAGGTAAGATATTAACACATGTAATATAATAATATGATGTGGTGTGTACTACTCTAGGCCCAAGGGGGATGGATAAGCTCATCGCACAGGGTGGAGGTAAGATATTAAATGTAATATAATAATATGATGTGGTGCGTACTACCCTAGGCCCAAGGGGGATGGATAAGCTCATCGCACAGGGTGGAGTTAAGATATTAAATGTAATATAATAATATGATGTGGTGTGTACTACCCTAGGCCCAAGGGGGATGGATAAGCTCATCGCACAGGGTGGAGGTAAGATATTTATAATGAACTTTTTGACGTTGCATTGCGAAAACCATCATGCATGTGTCTGCTTGATGGTAAGTAACATTTCTTCTATTTTTTCCCTAGGAAATGTAACAATTTCAAATGATGGTGCAACAATCGTGAAGCTACTTGATATTGTACACCCTGCAGCAAAGACTCTTGTTGATATTGCCAAGTCACAAGATGCGGAGGTAAGCTCATATTTAAATTTTCGTGTGTACTATACTTACTAATTATAAAACAATATCCTCATGCATACAGCGCAAGAAAGGTACAGGTATGTGCGATATTTTAAAAACTGTGAATTATACACTATTAACAAGCAAAGTATGAACCCCGCAAATTAATAAAAGTTTCTCCTAAATAGCGGTTGGACATGTGTTGCCCTTCGTTTTTTTTTAAACGTGTCCCAGTCCCCTGAAATATGCGTGTCCCTTGAATAGAAGTGTCTAATGTATTTTTATTTGAAAGATAATACCAGTGTTAAAAGAATAACCACAATTACTAGTTTCCACTATATATTTCACATATATTGTTTTTAAAAAGGTAGGAGATGGTACGACGACAGTGACCATGTTGGCGGCCGAGCTGCTAAACCAGGTTAAGGTGTACGTAGAAGATAATGTCCATCCTCAGGTCATTGTGAGATCTTATAGGAAAGCAACACAACTAGCTATAGATAGGATTAAAGAGATTGCAGTCAAGATTAACAAAGAGGATAATCGGTAAGTTAATCTCTAATTTTGCAACTCAACTATCTGTAGATAGGATTAAAGAGATTGCAGTCAAGATTAACAAAGAGGATAATCAGTAAGTTAATCTCTAATTTTGCAACTCAACTAGTTGTATGATTAAAAAGATTGAACATGGGAACTAAAGACAATCAAACTGTGGTGGTGGATATTTGTTGCTTTTGACGGCCTTACACATGAGCTGGGAAAAACTGGCCAAGAAAGTCCATGTGTGGGATAGTGGTATTATCTCCCTCCTGTGTGGCTTTTGTCATATTTCAAAGAGCAGTGTGATTGCAGTTTAAAACTCAACCCCACTTTCCCACTAATGATGTTATTGTTTTCTTCTTACAGGGAGCTTAGAGACCTTTTGACAAAGTGTGCGTCCACAACTCTCAGTTCTAAATTAGTATCTGGCCAAAAGGAGTTCTTCTCTAAGATGGTAGTAGATGCCGTTTTGATGCTTGATGACCTTTTACCTCTTGACATGATTGGCATCAAGAAGGTCAAAGGAGGAGCTCTTGAGGTAAATTATAATCTAAATCTCTGTCTACACTGTCAAACAACACGAACAAAAAAAAAAAAGGAGTGATGTGCCCAAATTTGGTAGTGATATGACATCATCATGTCCATATATGGGCACATCACATATTGAATTCAAAGCACTGAAATAAATAGGAGCTGGGTAGCCGAGTCGTTACTACGGCGTGGAAAGGAACTGGCCACCCTACCACATAATGTACAATCTTGGTAAAGTGAGCTCCTAGCCGCTGATTCCCCTACGTTCAGACAATGAATACGGGACTTCCCTACGTTCAGACAATGAATATGGGACTCCCTATGTTCAGACAATGAATACGGGAATTCCTTACGTTCAGACAATGAATACGAGACTTTCCTACGTTCAGACAATGATCACGGGACCTACCTTTACCATTGTTGTCATTTTTCTTGCTAGGATTCCAGATTGGTGGCAGGTGTAGCGTTTAAAAAGACATTCTCGTACGCAGGATTTGAGATGCAGCAAAAGAAGTACTTGAAACCAAAGATAGCGTTACTCAATATAGAATTGGAACTGAAAGCAGAAAAGGACAATGCTGAAGTTAGAGTGGATAATGTTGAAGTAAGTAGACAACAAAAACAACATCATTACTCAATAAAACATTTGATATAAAAGGACAATGCTGAAGTTAGAGTGGATAATGTTGAAGTAAGTAGACTACAAAAACAACATCATTACTCAATACAACATTTGATATAAAAGACAATGTAGAAGTAGATAATGTTGAGGTAAGTACAGGTAATGCACCCATAGATAACATTACTCAATATAACAATAAGCTCTCTGTCTACACTATCAAACTAGTTTGACAAAAAAAAATGTGATGTGATGGTAGTTGAAAGTTTGTTCTTCTATTGTTCCAGAGGGTGTTGTGGCTATATCCATGCCTTACAATTAAAACAATACAGTATTAATATCATCAAAGTGGTGATTCATGATATAGAGTTTTGTTGTGACTGTGACCTAGATATTAGATGTGCCACTAGAACTACTAGTTTGAAAAAAAAGTGTCCAAATATGGTAATGATATGACATCATCATGTCCATATATGGGCACATAGAATTTTTTTGTCACAAAGTTTGATTTAGAATGCTGAGTGGATGATGTTGCATTACAAAAATATATTATAATTGCACAGGATAATAGGCAACTACTCGATTTACAGAGTAAAATGTGTTTGCTGCCCTCGTGAGATTGTAATTAAACATTTGCAGCTTGTATTCAAAAAAGAATATACTATAGATATAAAATACACTTATAATATACAATATGTTCAATTTATTATTGTGAACATTAATTCTATATTTTTGTGTTTAAATCAGCTGAAAAAGAATTTAACAAAAACATGAATTAATCTTTTAAAATAAAAGGTTGTACTGTATGACATCTGTGTATTCATCTTTAAACTTTATACATATTCATTTCTCAAACTATAGTGAGATATTTAAGGTAATATTTAAAGCTTGGTTCTCACTGGAAATGCAACGCAAGAACGTAACGTAACGCAAGTGATTTGACCAATCACAAGTGATGGATTATTCGAACAGTGGGGCTAGTCATTGGGCAACTCGCTTGCCTTGCGCGTACGTCCTTGCGCTTCGACCTAGTGTTAGAATGATCGGTCAATTGACCACTGTTATGCTGAATTGCTAGTTTATGGTGGCCAATTGTTTTCCTTGAATAACATTTTGAATGTAACTTTTTAAAAGGTTATTTAAAAAGTTTTTTATAGGTTTTTTTTTTCTCTTTTAAACATCTCATATCAGAAGTAATCAACTGTGACAGGAGATGACATTACTAGAGGTCATGGGTCAAGATTTATCAATGAACACTTTGAGCATTTAGATACTGTCCAAATGTAGTGTGTTTGTAGGTACATGATGTGAATTAAGTTTGGCAGGTTGAGCGGAGTCAAAAAAGTTCATGGACACACCGTGATGTTCTTTATCATCATTTATCAAAAATGATCTTGTCGCATTACTTGTGTGTATTCTCTATAGGCCTTCTAGCTCTGTAGGAAATTGCATTGTTGCAACTAGCTCTTTGCAACCGACTTCTAAAAGACACTGTACCTTGCAACTGTGCAAATTGCAACTAGAAACATGGAAGTTTGTTAAATCGTTTTGCTTTTTACAAAACAATTCTGTGGTGAATCATAAATTGAAGTTTGCGGTACACCGCGTATATTAGTTCTGAAAAGAACTGTTGAGTTACTCTACAATATTTTCCCGAGTTACTCAACAGTTCTTTTCAGAACTAATATACGCAGTGTACCGCAGACTTTATATCTCAATATTTGATTTCGCCATGCAAACTTTTAATCAATGAATCCTGTTGCCATTATGCTGAAAATTGCGTGTAAACTGTGTTAACAACAATCATGTGATTTGTGAAGAAAATCCACAAAAATAAGTCAATCATCACAGGAATTAATGTGTGCAATTTGTGTAATGTATGTTGTATAAATTCGATTATAAAGTATTTACAATAGTTTCTCAGTTGACCTCTTCTTGACCTTTATAATTTCCTCCCCTTCACGTTAACCATCTGTGCTTTTTAATTCCTCTTATTAATGTAGTTAATATATTCGTATCCCTTTGCACTCATTAGATAAGCTATGTTTAGCTTGAGAGTGGCAAGTGAACATCTGGGCTGTTCACAGCTGTACACCTGATCAGTAAATTTTTTAACAGCTGGTCAATACAAAAAAAAAAGAAAGAAAAACGGAAGGACTAATAGCAACTATAGGGTCAGGATGTAACACAGAAAATTACAGAAAAAATCACGCTATTAACAAAAATTAATTACATCATAGGTGATTATAATAACAGGTTAGATATTAAATGCTTCCTCGATGACATGGGAGAGATTAGCCCCGATGGAGTCCGTCCCCTCGTGGTGCAGTTCCCCCGTCTCTCGGGGGACATGTCCCCAGACGCATCATTTGTTCTATCCCCCTGCACCCTTAGTTTTATCTAGGTCAGATTGATAATGTTGTTAGAAGTTTTAATTGTGATATTCTCAGGTGCCTTTATATCGATACACTATAACAAGGTGATACTAACTATTGTTGACATTGAGGTTTTTTCGCAAAGTGTAAACATGACTATTTCGGCAGCTACGTCGTTACGCAGAGTGTTGACAGTTTCTTTCCCGTGACAAACACAAAGTCGATTTGTCACTTTAAAACCTTGGGACTTGTGTTGCGAATTATATTATTTCTGAAACAACTAGTCACTCTCGTCTAGCTTTTATAAATCACCCAGTATAATTTTTATGAAGTATTACATTTAGAGAGTTACTTTAATATTACTCAATCGTTTTTGTAGCAAAATATTTAATTTCTAAATTATTAGTCAGTAATGAATATTTTCTTACAAATTATTTTCAATCATAATTGGCTTAAATTTTAACTTATTTTTAATTCTCAACTGGTTTTAAATATTTAGAATGAACATTTTAAATTACGAGTTAATTTCAACGACATATTATGTTACAAATTTAAGAATTATAATTAGCTGAAATATTATTTCCTGTGTTTAAGGACAAATTCATTAGATCTGCAAGTTTTGTTTATCGTCATGTAATTTCATATTTTTCTTGTTTATTAAAGCAAAGCAAAATTTCATTGGTAATTTAAAATGTGAGGATAATTTAAAGGTACTTTCCATATCGCTTATCATTAGAAAGTAAAGTAAAAAGAGTCTTGTAACATGGTATCATGTCAAACGGCAATAAACATTCGGGAGTATCATGTCTGCTGAGGGCAACATGCTTATATCATAGCACATAGCTGCTAAATATCATCAAAATAATCTTGCACTAGTAGTATCTTATAAGTGATTGCGGTCAGTTTATTGTCGCTAGTAGGCATCGGGTAACTTTACCCTCTACATATAATAGGTTTTAGTTGAACAGCTCTATCAGCATCTATAGGAAGTTGTGAGAGTAAAGGAAGATTCGGACCCATTACTTTAGTGGAGTAAAACTTAATGGTTGGCAAATAACTGGCAACTTTGACATAATAATATGGGCAATGAAATACTGACACAGAATCTGGTCATATTTAATGTTGAATGT